>NC_091162.1:28233289-28283289 GCF_040958095.1 Procambarus clarkii
GTACCCCTGGACACGTCAGTGTAACACAGTGTACCCCTGGACACGTCAGTGTAACACAGTGTACCCCTGGACACGTCAGTGTAACACAGTGTACCCCTGGACACGTCAGTGTAACACAGTGTACCCCTGGACACGTCAGTGTAACACAGTGTACCCCTGGACACGTCAGTGTAACACAGTGTACCCCTGGACACGTCAGTGTAACACAGTGTACCCCTGGACACGTCAGTGTAACACAGTGTACCCCTGGACACGTCAGTGTAACACAGTGTACCCCTGGACACGTCAGTGTAACACAGTGTACCCCTGGACACGTCAGTGTAACACAGTGTACCCCTGGACACGTCAGTGTAACACAGTGTACCCCTGGACACGTCAGTGTAACACAGTGTACCCCTGGACACGTCAGTGTAACACAGTGTACCCCTGGACACGTCAGTGTAACACAGTGTACCCCTGGACACGTCAGTGTAACACAGTGTACCCCTGGACACGTCAGTGTAACACAGTGTACCCCTGGACACGTCAGTGTAACACAGTGTACCCCTGGACACGTCAGTGTAACACAGTGTACCCCTGGACACGTCAGTGTAACACAGTGTACCCCTGGACACGTCAGTGTAACACAGTGTACCCCTGGACACGTCAGTGTAACACAGTGTACCCCTGGACACGTCAGTGTAACACAGTGTACCCCTGGACACGTCAGTGTAACACAGTGTACCCCTGGACACGTCAGTGTAACACAGTGTACCCCTGGACACGTCAGTGTAACACAGTGTACCCCTGGACACGTCAGTGTAACACAGTGTACCCCTGGACACGTCAGTGTAACACAGTGTACCCCTGGACACGTCAGTGTAACACAGTGTACCCCTGGACACGTCAGTGTAACACAGTGTACCCCTGGACACGTCAGTGTAACACAGTGTACCCCTGGACACGTCACACTGCTGACGTAACGTCGAATAATGCAACTGGAAAGATTAAGTGATGCAGTCTTCACCCGCCAGATGGTAGAAGATATTTGTGTAGAAGAGAAAATATCCAAAAGAAAATTAATAATAACCACAATTCTGGTGTTTAATGACATGTGTATTTAGAGAAAACTTTCTCCTAAAATATACAAAATATACTAATCTATATAAATAAAAAATGTAAATATTAGTTTTAATGTAAACGTAAATGTTCAGTAACGCACATGTGTTGCTGAGTCACAGCAACGTGTGCTCAAGTACACCTAGTATGTATATATATATATATATATATATATATATATATATATATATATATATATATATATATATATATATATATATATATATATATATATATTTGCTGCTGAAGCAGACACGACTTTCCATACAGAGAAGGAATAATTTAAACAGGGAGATTGAAGAAATCGAACAGAGACTGAAGCAGTCCTATCAGACTGAAGAAAGGCAACTAGAACAGAAAGCATTTCAAGAAATAAAGAAAAACCCAAAATATTTCTTCACAAGTGCTAAATCAAGAGCAAAAACCACTGCCAGTAGTGGACATATTCGTATTAGTGAAGGTTCATACACTGAGGATGACAAAGAAATTAGTGAAATCCTAAAAAAGCAGTATGAGGACATGTTTAGCACTCCGATACTCAGCATGAAAGTGGAAGATTCAGACAATTTCTTTATGAATGATACTTAAACACCTGTAAATATAACTGATATCAACACGAGTGTGGTAGATTTTGAAAGAGAAATTGACAATATGCCCATGCACTCAGCCCTCGGGTCCAGACTCATGGAATTCCATATTTATAAAGAAATGCAAAGTGCCAGTAGCACAGGCACTCAGTATAGTGTGGAGGAAGAGCTTGGACACGGGGGAGATACCAGATGCGCTTAAAGCAGCAGACATTGCCCCTCTACACAAGGGAGGGAGCAAAGCATTGGCAAAGAATTATAGACCAGTTGCACTAACGTCCCACATAAAAGTATTTGAGAGAGTGATCAGGAGTCAGGTCACTAGTTTCATGGAAACCAATGACCTCCACAATCTAGGCCAACATGGATTTAGAGCAGGAAGATCATGCCTCTCACAGCTACTTGACCATTATGACAAAATCACTGAGGCATTAGAAGAAAAATAGAATGCAGATGTTGTATACACAGACTTCGCAAAGGCATTCGACAAATGTGACCATGGAGTGATTGCACACAAAATGAGGTCAATGGGAGTAACTGGTAAAGTAGGACGCTGGATACTCAATTTCCTGTCGAACAGAACACAGAGTAACAGTCAATCAAGTAAAATCGAGTCCGAGCGCAGTTAAAAGCTCTGTACCTCAAGGTACAGTCCTTGCACCACTGCTGTTCCTTATTCTCATATCAGCAAAGGTTGACAGCTTCGTGTCAACCTTTGCAGATGATACAAAAATCAGCATGTAAATTGCCTCTGCTGAAGACATTGCAAACTACAAACAGACATTAACAATTTTCGATTGGGCAGCAGAAAATAACATGATGTTTAACGGTGATAAATTCCAGGTTCTCAGATATGGCAAAAATATCGACCTGAAAAATAATACAGGGTACAAAACACAATCAAATCTGCCCATAGTAGGAAAACAGCATGTCAAGGATTTGGGAATAATGATGTCTGACGACCTAACGTTCAGGGAGCATAAACAAGCAAGTATTGCGTCACTCAGAAAAATGATAGAATGGATTACGAGAACTTTCAATTCCAGAGATCCCATCACAATGTTTGTACTCTTCAAATCACTTGTGTTGTCCCGTCTTGAGTACTGCTCAGTACTCACTTTCCCCTTCAGAGCAGGAGAGATTGCTGAAATTGACGGAATACAGAAAACATATACGGCACGCATAGACGAGATAAAGCACCTAAATTATTGGGATCGTCTCAAAGCTCTCCAAATGTACTCACTAGAAAGGAGACGAGAGAGATACCAAATAATATACACCTGGAAAATACTAGAGAGCCAGGTCCCAAATCTACACAGTAAAATAACAACATACTGGAGTGAACGATATGGAAGAAAATGCAGAATAGAACCAGTGAAGAGCAGAGGTGCCATAGGCACAATCAGAGAACACTGTATAAACATCAGAGGTCAGTTGTTATTCAACGTCCTCCCAGCGAGCATCAGAAATATTGCCGGAACAACCGTGGACATCTTCAGGAGTAAACTAGATTGTTTCCTCCCAGGAGTGCCGGACCAACCGGGCTGTGGTGGGTATGTGGGCCTGCGGGCCGCTCCAAGCAACAGCCTGGTGGACCAAACTCTCACAAGTCAAGCCTGGCCTCGGGCCGGGCTTGGGGAGTAGAAGAACTCCCAGAACCCCATCAAGCAGGCTACACTGAATGGTCGTGGCTACAGTGAGGGGTCGTGGCTACAGTGAGGGGTCGTGGCTACAGTGAGGGGTCGTGGCTACAGTGAGGGGTCGTGGCTACAGTGTGGGGTCGTGGCTACAGTGTGGGGTCGTGGCTACAGTGTGGGGTCGTGGCTACAGTGTGGGGTCGTGGCTACAGTGTGGGATCGTGGCTACATTGTGGGATCGTTATCTTATCTTGAGGTTATCTTGAGATGATTTTGGGGCTTTCAGTGTCCCCACGGCCCGGTCCTCGACCAGGCCTCCACCCCCAGGAAGCAGCCCGTGACAGCTGACTAACACCCAGGTACCTATTTTACTGCTAGGTAACAGGGGCATAGGGTGAAAGAAACTCTGCCCATTGTTTCTCGCCGGCGCCTGGGATCGATCCCAGGACCACAGGATCACAAGTGCAGCGTGCTGTCCGCTCGGCCGACCGGCTCGTGGCTACAGTGTGGGGGTCGTGGCTACAGTGTGGGGGTCGTGGCTACAGTGTGGGATCGTGGCTACAGTGTGGGGGATCGTGGCTACAGTGTGGAGGTCGTGGCTACAGTGTGGGGGTCGTGGCTACAGTGTGGGGGTCGTGGCTACAGTGTGGGGGTCGTGGCTACAGTGTGGGGGTCGTGGCTACAGTGTGGGTGGGGGTCGTGGCTACAGTGTGGGGTTGTAGCTACAGTGTGGGGCCGTGGCAACAGTGTGGGGTCGTGGGGTACAGTGTGGGGTCGTGGGGTACAGTGTGGGGTCGAGGGGTACAGTGTGGGGTCGTGGCTACAGTGTGGGGTCGTGGCTACAGTGGGGGGTCGTGGGGTACAGTGTGGGGTCGTGGCTACAGTGTGGGGTCGTAGCTACAGTGTGGGGCCGTGGCAACAGTGTGGGGTCGTGGCTTCAGTGTGGGGTCGTGGCTACAGTGTGGGGTCGTGGCAACATTGTGGGGTCGTGGCTACAGTGTGGGGTCGTGGCTACAGTGTGGGGGTCGTAGCTACAGTGTTTGGTCGTGGCAACAGTGTGGGGTCGTGGGGGTCGTGGCTACAGTGTGGGGTCGTGGGGTACAGTGTGGGGTCGTGGGGTACAGTGAGTGTCGTGGCTACAGTGGGGGTCGTGGCGTACAGTGTGGGGTCGTGGCGTACAGTGTGGGGTCGTGGCTACAGTGTTCGGTCGTGGGGTACAGTGGGGGGTCGTTGATACAGTGTGGGGTCGTTGCTACAGTGTGGGGTCGTGGCCACAGTGTGGGGGTCGTGGCTACAGTGTGGGGTCGTGGCTACAGTGTGGGGGTCGTGGCTACAGTGTGGGGTCGTGGCTACAGTGTGGGGGTCGTGGCTACAGTGTGGGGGTCGTGGCTACAGTGTGGGGGTCGTGGCTACAGTGTGGGGGTCGTGGCTACAGTGTGGGGGTCGTGGCTACAGTGGGGGTCGTGGCTACAGTGTGGGGTCGTGGGGTACAGTGGGGGTCGTGTGGTACAGTGGGGGTCGTGGCTACAGTGTGGCGTCGTGGGGTACAGTGGTGGGTCGTGGGTACAGTGGGAGTCGTGGGTACAGTGGTGGGTCGTGGGTACAGTGGGGGGTCGTGGCTACAGTGTGGGGGTCGTGGCTACAGTGTGGGGTCGTGGGGTACGGTGGTGGGTCGTGGCGTACAGTGGTGTGTCGTGGATACAGTGGGAGTCGTGGGTACAGTGGTGGGTCGTGGGTACAGTGGGGGGTCGTGGCTACAGTGTGGGGGTCGTGGCTACAGTGTGGGGTCGTGGGGTACAGTGGTGGGTCGTGTGTACAGTGGGGGGTCGTGGATACAGTGAGGGGTCGTGGGTACAATGGGGGGTCGTGGCTACTGTAGGGGTCGTGGCTACAGTGTGGGGTCGTGGCTACAGTGTGAGGGTCGTGGCCAGAGTGTGGGGTCGTGGCAACAGTGAGGTGGTCGTTGCTACAGTGTGGGGTCGTGGCTACAGTGTGAGGGTCGTGGCTACAGTGTGGGGTCGTGGCAACAGTGAGGTGGTCGTGGCTACAGTGTGGGGTCGTGGCTACAGTGTGAGGGTCGTGGCTACAGTGTGGGGTCGTGGCTACAGTGTGGGGTCGTGGCTACAGTGTGGGGTCGTGGCTACAGTGTGGGGTCGTAGCTATAGTGTGGGGCCGTGGCAACAGTGTGGGGTCGTGGGGTACAGTGTGGGGGTAGTGGCAACAGTGAGGGGTCGTGGCTACAGTGTGGGGGTCGTAGCTACAGTGTGGGGTCGTGGCAACAGTGTGGGGTCGTGGCTACAGTGTGGGGTCGTGGCAACAGTGTGGGGTCGTGGCTACAGTGTGGGGTCGTGGCTACAGTGTGGGGTCGTGGCTACAGTGTGAGGGTCGTGGCTACAGTGTGGGGTCGTGGCAACAGTGAGGGAGTCGTGGGTACAGTGGTGGGTCGTGGGGTACAGTGGTGGGTCGTGGGGTACAGTGTGGGGTCGTGGGGTACAGTGTGGGGTCGTGGGGTACAGTGTGGGGTCGTGGCTACAGTGTGGGGTCGTGGCTACAGTGGGGGGTCGTGGGGTACAGTGTGGGGTCGTGGCTACAGTGTGGGGTCGTAGCTACAGTGTGGGGCCGTGGCAACAGTGTGGGGTCGTGGCTACAGTGTGGGGTCGTGGCTACAGTGTGAGGGTCGTGGCTACAGTGTGGGGTCGTGGCAACAGTGAGGGAGTCGTGGGTACAGTGGTGGGTCGTGGGGTACAGTGGTAGGTCGTGGGGTACAGTGGTGGGTCGTGGGGTACAGTGTGGGGTCGTGGGTACAGTGTGGGGTCGTGGCTACAGTGTGGGGTCGTGGCTACAGTGGGGAGTCGTGGGGTACAGTGTGGGATCGTGGCTACAGTGTGGGGTCGTAGCTACAGTGTGGGGCCGTGGCAACAATGTGGGGTCGTGGCAACAGTGTGGGGTCGTGGCTAGAGTGTGGGGTCGTGGCTACAGTGTGGGGTCGTGGCTACAGTGGGGGGTCGTGGGGAACAGTGTGGGGTCGTGGGGTACAGTGTGGGGTCGTGGGGTACAGTGTGGGGTCGTGGCAACAGTGTGGGGTCGTGGCAACAGTGTGGGGTCGTGGCTACAGTGTGGGGTCGTGGCTACAGTGTGGGGTCGTAGCTACAGTGTGGCGCCGTGGCAACAGTGTGGGGTCGTGGGGTACAGTGTGGGGGTCGTGGCTACAGTGTAGGGGTCGTGGCTACAGTGTAGGGGTCGTGGCTACAGTGTAGGGGTCGTGGCTACAGTGTGGGGTCGTGGCAACAGTGTGGGGTCGTGGGGGTCGTGGCTACAGTGTGGGGTCGTGGGGTACAGTGTGGGGTCGTGGGGTACAGTGAGTGTCGTGGCTACAGTGGGGGTCGTGGCGTACAGTGTGGGGTCGTGGCTATAGTGTTCGGTCGTGGGGTACAGTGGGGGGTCGTGGCTACAGTGAGGGGTCGTTGCTACAGTGTGGGGTCGTGGCCACAGTGTGGGGGTCGTGGCTACAGTGTGGGGTCGTGGCTACAGTGTGGAGGTCGTGGCTACAGTGTGGGGGTCGTGGCTACAGTGTGGGGGTCGTGGCTACAGTGTGGGGGTCGTGGCTACAGTGGGGGTCGTGGCAACAGTGTGGGGTCGTGGGGTACAGTGGGGGTCGTGTGGTACAGTGGGGGTCGTGGCTACAGTGTAGCGTCGTGGGGTACAGTGGTGGGTCGTGGGTACAGTGGGGGTCGTGGCTACAGTGTGAGGGTCGTGGCTACAGTGTGGGGTCGTGGCTACAGTGTGGGGTCGTGGCTACAGTGTGGGGTCGTGGCTACAGTGTGGGGTCGTGGCTACAGTGTGGGGTCGTGGCTACAGTGTGGGGTCGTGGCTACAGTGTGGGGTCGTGGCTACAGTGTGGGGTCGTGGGTACAGTGTGAGGGTCGTGGCTACAGTGTGGGGTCGTGGCAACAGTGAGGGAGTCGTGGGTACAGTGGTGGGTCGTGGGGTACAGTGGTAGGTCGTGGGGTACAGTGGTGGGTCCTGGGGTACAGTGTGGGGTCGTGGGTACAGTGGTGGGTCGTGGGGTACAGTGTGGGGTCGTGGGTACAGTGTGGGGTCGTGGGGTACAGTGGTGGGTCGTGGGGTACAGTGTGGGGTCGTGGGGTACAGTGTGGGGTCGTGGGTACAGTGGTGGGTCGTGGGGTACAGTGTGGGGTCGTGGGGTACAGTGTGGGGTCGTGGGGTACAGTGTGGGGTCGTGGGGTACAGTGTGGGGTCGTGGGGTACAGTGTGGGGTCGTGGGGTACAGTGTGGGGTCGTGGGTACAGTGTGGGGTACAGTGTGGGGTCGTGGGGTACAGTGTGGGGTCGTGGGGTACAGTGTGGGGTCGTGGGTACAGTGTGGGGTCGTGGGTACAGTGGGGGGTCGTGGCTAGGCAAGTAATCATTTAGTGTAGAGGAGGAGGAGTGGCAGAGGTGTGAGGCACAAGGGCACTTTTCAAAACGCTTGTGCTCTCTAGAGTGGAGTACTGCTGCACAATGACAGCCCCTTTCAAAGCTGGAGAAATTGCTGACCTAGAGAGCGTGCAGAGATCCTTTACTGCTAGAATCCACTCAGTAAAACATCTAAATTACTGGGACCGACTAAAGAGCCTAAATCTGTACTCCCTTGAGCGCAGGCGGGAGAGATACATAATAATTTACACGTGGAAAATAATTGAGGGGCTGGTCCCAAACCTGCACACAGAAATAACACCACATGAGACCAGAAGACATGGCAGGATGTGCAGAATACCCCCGTTGAAAAGCAGAGGTGCAACAGGTACTCTGAGAGAGAACTCTATCAACATCAGAGGCCCGAGACTGTTCAACACGCTTCCACTACACATAAGGGGCATAACTGGCAAACCCCTCACAGTGTTCAAGAGAGAACTGGATAAGCACCTCCAAAGGATACCAGATCAACCAGGCTGTGACTCATACGTCAGGCTGCGAGCAGCCGCGTCTAACAGCCTGGTTGATCAGTCCAGCAACCAGGAGGCCTGGTCGACGACCGGGCCGCGGGGACACTAAGCCCCGGAAGCACCTCAAGGTAGGTAAGGTAGGAGTCAGGAAGCCAGTCATCTCTCATGCTGCGTCCCTGCCACACCTGCAGGCACCTCGTGTGTCTGTGTTGCCTGCAGTGACTGTCCCTGCCCCACCTGCAGGCACCTCGTGTGTCTGTGTTGCCTGCAGTGACTGTCCCTGCCACACCTGCAGGCACCTCGTGTGTCTGTGTTGCCTGCAGTGACTGTCCCTGCCCCACCTGCAGGCACCTCGTGTGTCTGTGTTGCCTGCAGTGACTGTCCCTGCCACACCTGCAGGCACCTCGTGTGTCTGTGTTGCCTGCAGTGTCAGTGTTGCCTGCAGTGTCAGTGTTGCTGCAGTGTATGTGTTGCCTGCAGTGTCTGTGTTACCTGCAGTGTCAGTGTTGAATGCAGTGTCTGTGTTGCCTGCAGTGTCTGTGTTGCCTGCAGTGTCTGTGTTGCCTGCAGTGTCAGTGTTGCCTGCAGTGTCAGTGTTGCCTGCAGTGTCTGTTGCCTGCAGTGTCTGTGTTGCCTGCAGTGTCAGTGTTGCCTGCAGTGTCTGTGTTGCCTGCAGTGTCTGTGTTGCCTACAGTGACTGTCCCTGCCACACCTGCAGGCACCTCGTGTGTCTGTGTTGCCTGCAGTGTCTGTTGCCTGCAGTGTCAGTGTTGCCTGCAGTGTCAGTGTTGCCTGCAGTGTCAGTGTTGCCTGCAGTGTCAGTGTTGCCTGCAGTGTCTATGTTGCCTGCAGTGTCTATGTTGCCTGCAGTGTCAGTGCTGCCTGCAGTGTCAGTGTTGCCTGCAGTGTCAGTGTTGCCTGCAGTGTCTATGTTGCCTGCAGTGTCAGTGTTGCCTGCAGTGTCAGTGTTGCCTGCAGTGTCAGCGTTGCCTGCAGTGTCAGCGTTGCCTACAGTGTCAGCGTTGCCTACAGTGTGTGTGTTGCCAACAGTGTCTGTCCCTGCCACACCTGCAGGCACCTCGTGTGTCTGTGCTGCCTGCAGTGTCTGTGTTGCCTGCAGTGCCTGTGTTGCCTGCAGTGACTGTCCCTGCCACACCTGTGTTGCCTGCAGTGTCTGTGTTGCCTGCAGTGTCAGTGTTGTATACAGTACCAGTGTTGTATACAGTGCCAGTGTTGTATAGTGCCAGTGTTGCATACAGTGCCTGTGTTGTATACAGTGCTAGTGTTGTATACAGTGCCAGTGTTGTACACAGTGCCAGTGTTGTATACAGTGCCAGTGTTGTATACAGTGCCAGTGTTGTATATAGTGCCTGTGTTGTATATAGTGCCTGTGTTGTATACAGTGCCTGTGTTGTATACAGTGCCTGTATTGTATACAGTGCCAGTGTTGTACACAGTGTCAGTGTTGTACACAGTGCCTGTGTTGTATACAGTGTCAGTGTTGTATACAGTGCCAGTGTTGTATACAGTGCCAGTGTTGTACACAGTGCCTGTGTTGTATACAGTGCCAGTGTTGTATACAGTGTCTGTGTTGCATACAGTGCCTGTGTTGCATACAGTGCCATTGTTGTACACAGTGCCTGTGTTGTATACAGTGCCAGTGTTGTATACAGTGTCTGTGTTGTATACAGTGCCAGTGTTGTATACAGTGTCTGTGTTGTATACAGTGCCTGTGTTGTACACAGTGCCAGTGTTGTATACAGTGCCTGTGTTGTATACAGTGCCACTGTTGTATACAGTGTCAGTGTTGTATACAGTGCCTGTGTTGTATACAGTGCTTGTGTTGTATACAGTGCCTGTGTTGTATACAGTGCCTGTGTTGTATACAGTGCCTGTGTTGTATACAGTGCCTGTGTTGTATACAGTGCCTGTGTTGTATACAGTGCCTGTGTTGCCTGCAGTGGCTGTGATGCCTGCAGTGTCTGTGATGCCTGCAGTGTCTGTGTTGCCTGCAGTGTCTGTCCCTGCCACACCTGCAGGCACCTCGTGTGTCTGTGTTGCCTGCAGTGTCTGTGTTGCCTGCAGTGTCTGTCCCTGCCACACCTGCAGGCACCTCGTGTGTCTGTGTTGCCTGCAGTGTCTGTGTTGCCTGCAGCGACTGTCCCTGCCACACCTGCAGGCACCTCGTGTGTCTGTGTTGCCTGCAGTGTCTGTGTTGCCTGCAGCGACTGTCCCTGCCACACCTGCAGGCACCTCGTGTGTCTGTGTTGCCTGCAGTGTCTGTTGCCTGCAATGTCAGTGTTGCCTGCAGTGTCTGTTGCCTGCAGTGTCAGTGTTGCTTGCAGTGACAGTGTTGCCTGCAGTGTCAGTGTTGCCTGCAGTGTCTGTCCCTGCCACACCTGCAGGCCCCTCGTGTGTCTGTGCTGCCAGTAGTGCCTGTGTTGCCTGCAGTGTCTGTGTTGCCTGCTGTGTTTTGTTGCCTGCAGTGTCAGTGTTGCCTGCAGTGACTGTGTTGCCTGCAGTGTCTGTGTTGCCTGCAGTGTCTGTCCCTACCACACCTGCAGGGACCTCGTGTGTCTGTGTTGCCTGCAGTGTCTATGATGTCTGCAGTGTCAGTGTTGCCTGCATTGTCTATGATGTCTTCAGTGTCAGTGTTGCCTGCAGTATCAGTGTTGCCTGCAGTGACTGTTGCCTGCATGCAGTATCAGTGTTGCCTACAGTGTCTGTGTTGCCTGCAGTGACTGTTGCCTGCAGTATCAGTGTTGCCTGCAGTGTCAGTGTTGCCTGCAGTGTGTCTGTTTGCAGTGTCAGTGTTGCCTGCAGTGTCAGTGTTGCCTGCAGTGTCTGTGTGGCCTGCAGTGTCTGTGTTGCCTGCAGCGACTGTCCCTGCCACACCTGCAGGCACCTCGTGTGTCTGTGTTGCCTGCAGTGTCTGTTGCCTGCAATGTCAGTGTTGCCTGCAGTGTCTGTTGCCTGCAGTGTCAGTGTTGCTTGCAGTGACAGTGTTGCCTGCAGTGTCAGTGTTGCCTGCAGTGTCTGTCCCTGCCACACCTGCAGGCCCCTCGTGTGTCTGTGCTGCCAGTAGTGCCTGTGTTGCCTGCAGTGTCTGTGTTGCCTGCTGTGTTTTGTTGCCTGCAGTGTCAGTGTTGCCTGCAGTGACTGTGTTGCCTGCAGTGTCTGTGTTGCCTGCAGTGTCTGTCCCTACCACACCTGCAGGGACCTCGTGTGTCTGTGTTGCCTGCAGTGTCTATGATGTCTGCAGTGTCAGTGTTGCCTGCATTGTCTATGATGTCTTCAGTGTCAGTGTTGCCTGCAGTATCAGTGTTGCCTGCAGTGACTGTTGCCTGCATGCAGTATCAGTGTTGCCTACAGTGTCTGTGTTGCCTGCAGTGACTGTTGCCTGCAGTATCAGTGTTGCCTGCAGTGTCAGTGTTGCCTGCAGTGTGTCTGTTTGCAGTGTCAGTGTTGCCTGCAGTGTCAGTGTTGCCTGCAGTGTCTGTGTGGCCTGCAGTGTCAGTGTTGTATACAGTACCAGTGTTGTATACAGTGCCAGTGTTGTATACAGTGCCAGTGTTGTATACAGTGCCAGTGTTGTACACAGTGCCTGTGTTGTATACAGTGCCAGTGTTGTATACAGTGCCAGTGTTGTATACAGTGCCAGTGTTGTATACAGTATTCAACAGGACTGATAGCGTTGTGGGGAGAGTTACGGGGATGTGATCCTTCCTGCATTTTCCCACGGCGGTAATCCATTTGTTTAGTTCTGTTTTCACGGCTGATGTTTCCTTATCACCACTACTGGCTGTGACACTGATGTTTCCTTATCACCACTACTGGCTGTGACACTGATGTTTCCTTATCACCACTACTGGCTGTGACACTGATGTTTCCTTATCACCACTACTGGCTGTGACACTGATGTTTCCTTATCACCACTACTGGCTGTGACACTGATGTTTCCTCACCACCACTACTGGCTGTGACACTGATGTTTCCTCACCACCACTACTGGCTGTGACACTGATGTTTCCTCACCACCACTACTGGCTGTGACACTGATGTTTCCTTATCACCACTACTGGCTGTGACACTGATGTTTCCTCACCACCGCTACTGGCTGTGACACTGATGTTTCCTCACCACCACTACTGGCTGTGACACTGATGTTTCCTCACCACCACTACTGGCTGTGACACTGATGTTTCCTTATCACCACTACTGGCTGTGACACTGATGTTTCCTTATCACCACTACTGGCTGTGACACTGATGTTTCCTCACCACCGCTACTGGCTGTGACACTGATGTTTCCTTATCACCACTACTGGCTGTGACACTGATGTTTCCTTATCACCACTACTGGCTGTGACACTGATGTTTCCTCACCACCACTACTGGCTGTGACACTGATGTTTCCTCACCACCACTACTGGCTGTGACACTGATGTTTCCTTATCACCACTACTGGCTGTGACACTGATGTTTCCTCACCACCGCTACTGGCTGTGACACTGATGTTTCCTCACCACCACTACTGGCTGTGACACTGATGTTTCCTCACCACCACTACTGGCTGTGACACTGATGTTTCCTCACCACCACTACTGGCTGTGACACTGATGTTTCCTTATCACCACTACTGGCTGTGACACTGATGTTTCCTTATCACCACTACTGGCTGTGACACTGATGTTTCCTTATCACCACTACTGGCTGTGACACTGATGTTTCCTTATCACCACTACTGGCTGTGACACTGATGTTTCCTTATCACCACTACTGGCTGTGACACTGATGTTTCCTTATCACCACTACTGGCTGTGACACTGATGTTTCCTTATCACCACTACTGGCTGTGACACTGATGTTTCCTTATCACCACTACTGGCTGTGACACTGATGTTTCCTTATCACCACTACTGGCTGTGACACTGATGTTTCCTTATCACCACTACTGGCTGTGACACTGATGTTTCCTTATCACCACTACTGGCTGTGACACTGATGTTTCCTTATCACCACTACTGGCTGTGACACTGATGTTTCCTCACCACCACTACTGGCTGTGACACTGATGTTTCCTCACCACCACTACTGGCTGTGACACTGATGTTTCCTCACCACCACTACTGGCTGTGACACTGATGTCCTGTACTCTGTCTGAACGCCTCCCAGTCAGTTGTGTATTGGGGTCTGGGGGTGAGAGTTTCTTAATAGGATTAGTTGATAGCGTCATTGTTATAGGTAGGTGGTCGCTTGTGCTTACTGGACCTCTCTCTAGGCGGGTATTAAGGAAGTTGTGGTTGTTTGACAGTATTATGTCTGGTGTGTCACTGTGTCCTTGTCTGGCAAGTTGAGAAGTCGGGGCCCAGATGGGTTAGCTTCTCGTTCCTTAACATATTGTAGATGGCTTATCCTGCCTGCTTGTCTCAGGGTACTGTGTCTTGCCTTCAGGTCTGCCAGGAAGTAGGCAGGTGTGGTTCTTCTGGTGAGTTTCATGTCGACCAGGGGAAGGTAAGGTCGTCTTGGTGACTGGTAACACGTCCCTGTGTCGACCAGGGGAAGGTAAGGGCGTCTTGGTGACTGGTAACACGTCCCTGTGTCGACCAGGGGAAGGTAAGGGCGTCTTGGTGACTGGTAACACGTCCCTGTGTCGACCAGGGGAAGATAAGGGCGTCTTGGTGACTGGTAACACGTCCCTGTGTCGACCAGGGGAAGATAAGGGCGTCTTGGTGACTGGTAACACGTCCCTGTGTCGACCAGGGGAAGATAAGGGCGTCTTGGTGACTGGTAACACGTCCCTGTGTCGACCAGGGGAAGATAAGGGCGTCTTGGTGACTGGTAACACGTCCCTGTGTCGACCAGGGGAAGATAAGGGCGTCTTGGTGACTGGTAACACGTCCCTGTGTCGACCAGGGGAAGATAAGGGCGTCTTGGTGACTGGTAACACGTCCCTGTGTCGACCAGGGGAAGGTAAGGTCGTCTTGGTGACTGGTAACACGTCCCTGTGTCGACCAGGGGAAGATAAGGGCGTCTTGGTGACTGGTAACACGTCCCTGTGTCGACCAGGGGAAGATAAGGGCGTCTTGGTGACTGGTAACACGTCCCTGTGTCGACCAGGGGAAGATAAGGGCGTCTTGGTGACTGGTAACACGTCCCTGTGTCGACCAGGGGAAGATAAGGGCGTCTTGGTGACTGGTAACACGTCCCTGTGTCGACCAGGGGAAGATAAGGGCGTCTTGGTGACTGGTAACACGTCCCTGTGTCGACCAGGGGAAGATAAGGTCGTCTTGGTGACTGGTAACACGTCCATATGAAGACTGCACCTTTCGTGGTGTGGAGTTCAATGGTCAGGAAGTGATCTTGAAAGTCATCAAGATTTTATGTGTGGTATATTTCTCCTGGCAGCAATTGTTGCTCCATCGCTGGCTTGGTCAGCTCTACCTGGTAAGTTTTGTAGTTGAATATCTTTACCCTCTCACTTTCCTTTTTCACGTGGCAGTTAATGAGTACTTACAGTGGAGCCTCGGTTGATGACTGCCCAAGAGGAAGATTTTTTTTGGTTTTACGGGCTATTCATGCCCCGTGCCACCTCTTGGATGGCTTAATCTTTATCAATCAATCTTTTTGGTTGACGACGTCAAATTCATCGTGAAATTTGAATTGGTGTACGACGGTTTACTTGGAAGACGACTTCTGTTCATGCGCGTATGGGTGGAACGAGCGCATGGTGCTGGGGCGCGGGTAGAGGCACTCAGCTTGATTACAAGTCTATCCCCCGCCATGGGTCATAAGAAAGTCAGTGGTAAAGTTCATCCTAAAAAAAATAGTTGTGAGGATGACGATAGAGGAGAAACAAGAGATCTTTCATAGTGAGAATCTGATGTCTCACTCCAGACGAGTGTTAAAACGTAGGGAAAAAGAAGTGTCTATAGACAGATTGTTAGTAAGACAAGCACGCAGTGAGCCACGAGAAGGTCCTAGTGGTATGCCTGTAAAACGTCAGAGAGAGAGAGTACCGCAGAAATGTTATCACTGCTGTTATAATGGAAGGGGACTCCCCTTCCAGACACTAACACTTCCCCCTCCCCCCCCCCCCCCCGCTCCCTCCTCACTGTCTTCCATACTCCAACAAGAGTTCTCATTCAAGGTAATATACATACAGTACTGTATTGTAGCTAGTACAAAATAAGTGTCATTCAGTATAAAATGTATTAAGTTAATATTTTTTGGGTGTGTGGAACGGGATTAATTCTATTGACATTATTTCTTATGGGGAAAATTTGTTTTGGTTGACGAAGCGTCTCTGGAAAGGGATTACGATCATAAAGGAAGGTACCACATATATCCGGGTCTGTATCTTCGTGTATGTTGCCGAGATCACTTGCTCTGAGCGGAGTACCACATATATCCGGGTCTGTATCTTCGTGTATGTTGCCGAGATCACTTGCTCTGAGCGGAGTCCACATTAGAACATTGTGTCGTGTTATTGTTAATGCCTCGATGACTGTTGAAGCTTGTGGGTCCATTCCAACTGGTGGATTTCTTGGGTCGAGGCGTATCCATTGTGCTGAACTTATTGCTACTTGTCTGGAGGATGACTTGAGGGGTTGTGACATACTATTATGATATTATGTAGCTGTAAACCTCACTCTTACTCTTGGGAAAATTGTGTTGGAATTTTATTTGTCGAGAATTTACTCCCGCTTTAAGAGTCTTTAGGCTACTTTTGTGTCTTGGCTGTTGAACAGTATTCGGTAGCACTTGAGGTTCGTTTTGAGTCCTGGGTGTCTGAGTGTGTGTGGTGTTGACGGCCCATTGTGGTAAAACCTTATACTTTTCTTTAATGCATTAAATTGGCATGCAATAAAAAGATTATTAAGAAGATTAAAATAAAAATGAGTGCTTAGCTGTAATGTGGAGCCCAGACTGCCTCTGAGCCAAGCTCCTGTGAAGAGCTCTGTGACACACGTCTCTCAAGCTCCCAAGTTACCTGAAAAGATTTACCACAAATTAGAGAATATATAAAGTGATAGGATTAACAATATATAAAGTGATAGGATTAACAATAAAATACAGCTTAACGGACAGAGTCACATGTCGGCCTAAGCTTTGCCTAACCCAGCGTTGAGATAGTAAGTTATGCTGTAGCTAACTTAACTCCAGCATAACTAACTAAGTTATAACGTTATTGCTGTGAACTAGTATGCCTTAAGTTAACTGCAACATTATCAATAATGATAGCTACTTAGTTATATACTAATATCATATCATTAGCATGTTAGTGCTAAGGAATAATTAAATTATCATCATTAAGTAAACGTTATTTCCTGATAACTATGCCAGGAGCGTGATTAATAATCTTGATAACTATTGATTAGCTTCAATAAGACAATAAGATTTAACTAGGATTGATAATTATTATACAATATATTGAGGTAATGATTTTAATGGAATATGATAACTATATTAATAGTTACTAACGTTAATAATTGGGCTTTGCCCTCGTTGTAACGACCTCCAGTTATAAAGGCAACGGGTAACAACACAATCACCTAATTTGGTCAGTCCAGTAACATGTGTATATTAATACTCATTCTTGTGTATTAACCTGGAGACCGGTGGCCAGACTGACCGGTGCCCAGACTGACCGGTGGCCAGACTGACCGGTGCCCAGACTGACCAGTGGCCAGACTGACCGGTGGCCAGACTGACCGGTGACCAGACTGACCGGTGACCAGACTGACCGGTGACCAGACTGACCGGTGACCAGACTGACCGGTGGCCAGACTGACCGGTGACCAGACTGACCGGTGCCCAGACTGACCGGTGCCCAGACTGACCGGTGCCCAGACTGACCGGTGGCCAGACTGACCGGTGGCCAGACTGACCGGTGACCAGACTGACCGGTGACCAGACTGACCGGTGGCCAGACTGACCGGCGGCCAGACTGACCGGCGGCCAGACTGACCGGCGGCCAGACTGACCGGCGGCCAGACTGACCGGCGGCCAGACTGACCGGTGGCCAGACTGACCGGTGGCCAGACTGACCGGTGACCAGACTGACCGGTGACCAGACTGACCGGTGGCCAGACTGACCGGTGCCCAGACTGACCGGTGACCAGACTGACCGGTGGCCAGACTAACCGGTGACCAGACTGACCGGTGACCAGACTGACCGGTGACCAGACTGACCGGTGACCAGACTGACCGGTGCCCAGACTGACCGGTGGCCAGACTGACCGGTGGCCAGACTGACCGGTGACCAGACTGACCGGTGACCAGACTGACCGGTGACCAGACTGACCGGTGACCAGACTGACCGGTGACCAGACTGACCGGTGACAACACTGACCGGTGACCAGACTGACCGGTGGCCAGACTGACCGGTGACCAGACTGACCGGTGACCAGACTGACCGGTGACAACACTGACCGGTGACAACACTGACCGGTGACCAGACTGACCGGTGACAACACTGACCGGTGACCAGACTGACCGGTGACCAGACTGACCGGTGACCAGACTGACCGGTGACAACACTGACCGGTGACCAGACTGACCGGTGACCAGACTGACCGGTGACAACACTGACCGGTGACAACACTGACCGGTGACAACACTGACCGGTGACCAGACTGACCGGTGGCCAGACTGACCGGTGGCCAGACTGACCGGTGACAACACTGACCGGTGACCAGACTGACCGGTGGCCAGACTGACCGGTGACAACACTGACCGGTGGCCAGACTGACCGGTGACCAGACTGACCGGTGACCAGACTGACCGGTGACAACACTGACCGGTGACCAGACTGACCGGTGGCCAGACTGACCGGTGGCCAGACTGACCGGTGGCCAGACTGACCGGTGACCAGACTGACCGGTGACAACACTGACCGGTGACCAGACTGACCGGTGACAACACTGACCGGTGGCCAGACTGACCGGTGGCCAGACTGACCGGTGGCCAGACTGACCGGTGACCAGACTGACCGGTGACCAGACTGACCGGTGACCAGACTGACCGGTGACAACACTGACCGGTGACCAGACTGACCGGTGACCAGACTGACCGGTGACAACACTGACCGGTGACCAGACTGACCGGTGACAACACTGACCGGTGACAACACTGACCGGTGGCCAGACTGACCGGTGGCCAGACTGACCGGTGACCAGACTGACCGGTGACAACACTGACCGGTGACCAGACTGACCGGTGACCAGACTGACCGGTGACAACACTGACCGGTGGCCAGACTGACCGGTGGCCAGACTGACCGGTGACAACACTGACCGGTGGCCAGACTGACCGGTGGCCAGACTGACCGGTGACAACACTGACCGGTGGCCAGACTGACCGGTGGCCAGACTGACCGGTGGCCAGACTGACCGGTGGCCAGACTGACCGGTGGCCAGACTGACCCGTGACCAGACTGACCGGTGACCAGACTGACCCGTGACCAGACTGACCGGTGGCCAGACTGACCCGTGGCCAGACTGACCGGTGGCCAGACTGACCGGTGGCCAGACTGACCGGTGACCAGACTGACCGGTGACCAGACTGACCGGTGACCAGACTGACCGGTGGCCAGACTGACCCGTGACCAGACTGACCGGTGGCCAGACTGACCCGTGACCAGACTGACCGGTGGCCAGACTGACCGCTGGCCAGACTGACCGCTGGCCAGACTGACCCGTGACCAGACTGACCGGTGACCAGACTGACCGGTGACCAGACTGACCCGTGACCAGACTGACCGGTGGCCAGACTGACCCGTGACCAGACTGACCGGTGGCCAGACTGACCGGTGGCCAGACTGACCGGTGACCAGACTGACCGGTGACCAGACTGACCGGTGACCAGACTGACCGGTGGCCAGACTGACCCATGACCAGACTGACCGGTGGCCAGACTGACCCGTGACCAGACTGACCGGTGGCCAGACTGACCGCTGGCCAGACTGACCGCTGGCCAGACTGACCCGTGACCAGACTGACCGGTGACACTTGCTAAGGATTAGTTCTGCCACTAATATATTGCTCTATATGTCTTATTATTTCAGGGTGCAGACATTGGGAGCCGTGACTCACTGTCAACAGTGGCCGCCGTGGCTCACTGTCAACAGTGCCCGCCGTGACTCACTGTCAACAGTGGCCGCCGTGGCTCACTGTCAACAGTGCCCGCCGTGACTCACCGTCAACAGTGCCCGCCGTGGCTCACCGTCTACAGTGCCCGCCGTGCCTCACTGGCAACAGTGCCCGCCGTGACTCACCGTCAACAGTGCCCGCCGTGGCTCACCGTCAACAGTGGCCGCCGTGGCTCACCGTCAACAGTGGCCGCCGTGACACACCGTCAACAGTGCCCGCCGTGACTCACCGTCAACAGTGCCCGCCGTGACTCACCGTCAGCAGTGCCCGCCGTGACTCACCGTCAACAGTGGCCGCCGTGGCTCACCGTCAACAGTGGCCGCCGTGACACACCGTCAACAGTGGCCGCCGTGACTCACCGTCAACAGTGGCCGCCGTGGCTCACCGTCAACAGTGGCCGCCGTGACTCACCGTCAACAGTGGCCGCCGTGACTCACCGTCAACAGTGGCCGCCGTGACTCACCGTCAACAGTGGCCGCCGTGACTCACCGTCAACAGTGCCCGCCGTGACTCACCGTCAACAGTGCCCGCCGTGACTCACCGTCAACAGTGCCCGCCGTGACTCACCGTCAACAGTGCCCGCCGTGACTCACCGTCAACAGTGCCCGCCGTGACTCACCGTCAACAGTGCCCGCCGTGACTCACTGTCAACAGTGCCCGCCGTGACTCACTGTCAACAGTGCCCGCCGTGACTCACTGTCAACAGTGCCCGCCGTGACTCACTGTCAACAGTGCCCGCCGTGACTCACTGTCAACAGTGCCCGCCGTGACTCACTGTCAACAGTGCCCGCCGTGACTCACTGTCAACAGTGCCCGCCGTGACTCACCGTCAACAGTGGCCGCCGTGACTCACCGTCAACAGTGGCCGCCGTGACTCACCGTCAACAGTGGCCGCCGTGACTCACCGTCAACAGTGGCCGCCGTGACTCACCGTCAACAGTGGCCGCCGTGACTCACCGTCAACAGTGGCCGCCGTGGCTCACCGTCAACAGTGGCCGCCGTGGCTCACCGTCAACAGTGGCCGCCGTGGCTCACCGTCAACAGTGGCCGCCGTGACTCACCCTCAATAGTGGCCGCCGTGGCTCACTGTCAACAGTGCCCGCCGTGGCTCACTGTCAACAGTGCCCGCCGTGACTCACCGTCAACAGTGGCCGCCGTGGCTCACTGTCAACAGTAGCCGCCGTGGTGGATGGTAGTGAAGCCCCTGCCTGCTGCTTCATGTGAACGGGTCGCTAGTGGCAGGAATATTTTGACCACGTTGGCAGGACATTTTGAGAATCTTAAAGTGGATAGAGTTCTACCCACTTTAAGACTCCGTACCAATATAGAAGCATCAAGAGGAAGTATGGGCCAATAGGTCCTTTGTAGTTACTTCCATTCTTCCCTTTCACTTATCCAATTAATACCCATTGTTCCGTGTTCTGTCTTGTGTTGGTCAAAAGTTTATTCACCTCATCCAAAACTGTTGCAACATATCACCTCACCCAAATGCGAGTATATAAGACAAGCTGTTTAGCGTTAGAATTAGTAAAACTCTGTTAAGTGTTTTCAGGTTACAGTTGTGTGTGTGTAAACTAAAGTCTTTGAAAATGTAATAAGTTATTACGAACGCGTTCTAGCGTCGCGTCAGACTAGAAATAAAAATGAATTTTGGAGAATTGATTTTTCAATTACCATCGACAGTAAAAAGAAACATAAGAAATATTGAGAAAATTCGTGTTAGAATTATTAATATTACTTTTTCGGTCATATTTAACATTATATATTATATATATATATATATATATATATATATATATATATATATATATATATATATATATATATTATATATATATATATATATATATTATATATATAATCCTAGCGGGCTACTGGTGGCCTTTGGTCAAGTGGCCTATGTGGTCCATGTGGCCTATGTGGTCCATGTGGCCAATGTGGTCCAAGTGACCTATGTGGTCCATGTGGCCTATGTGGTCCATGTGGTCCAAGTGGCCAATGTGGTCCAAGTGACCTATGTGGTCCATGTGGCCTATGTGGCCTATGTAGTCCAAGTGGCCTATGTAGTCCAAGTGGCCTATGTGGTCCAAGTGGTCCATGTGGCCTATGTGGTCCATGTGGCCTATGTGGTCCATGTGGCCTATGTGGTCCAAGTGGCCTATGTGGTCCAAGTGGTCCATGTGGCCTATGTGGTCCATGTGGTCCAAGTGGCCTATGTGGTCCATGTGGCCTATGTGGTCCATGTGGTCCAAGTGGCCTATGTGGTCCAAGTGGTCCATGTGGCCTATGTGGTCCATGTGGTCCAAGTGGTCCATGTGGTCCAAGTGGCCTATGTGGTCCATGTGGTCCAAGTGGCCTATGTGGTCCATGTGGCCTATATGTGGTTCATGTGGTCCATGTGGTCCAAGTGGCCTATGTGGTCCATGTGGCCTATGTGGTCCATGTGGCCTATGTGGTCTATGTGGTCCATGTGGCCTATGTGGTCCATGTGGCCTATGTGGTCCATGTGGCCTATGTGGTCCAAGTGGCCTATGTGGTCCATGTGGCCTATGTGGTCCAAGTGGCCTATGTGGTCCATGTGGCCTATGTGGTCCAAGTGGCCTATGTGGTCCATGTGGCCTATGTGGTCCAAGTGGCCTATGTGGTCCAAGTGGTCCATGTGGCCTATGTGGTCCATGTGGTCCAAGTGGCCGATGTGGTCCATGTGGTCCAAGTGGCCTATGTGGTCCATGTGGTCCAAGTGGCCTATGTGGTCCATGTGGCCTATATGTGGTTCATGTGGTCCATGTGGTCCAAGTGGCCTATGTGGTCCAAGTGGTCCATGTGGCCTATGTGGTCCATGTGGCCTATGTGGTCTATGTGGTCCATGTGGCCTATGTGGTCCAAGTGGCCTATGTGGTCCATGTGGCCTATGTGGTCCATGTGGCCTATGTGGTCCATGTGGCCTATGTGGTCCATGTGGCCTATGTGGTCCATGTGGCCTATGTGGTCCATGTGGCCTAAACACAACATATAAGATTTATATATTTCATTGAAGTGGAATTTTCCACAAGCATTATCGCGCACTTTGGGTTTGAGAGTTCCCTCATTATGTTCACACTCAGCAGTGTGTGTGTGTGTGTGTTCACCTAGTTGTATTCACCTAGTTGTATTCACCTAGTTGTGTTTGCGGGGGTTGAGCTTTGCTCTTTCGGCCCGCCTCTCAACTGTCAATCAACTGTTTACTAACTACACTAACTACTTTTTTTTTTTTTCACACCACACACACACACCCCAGGAAGCAGCCCGTGACAGCTGACTAACTCCCAGGTACCTATTTACTGCTAGGTAACAGGGGCATTCAGGGTGAAAGAAACTTTGCCCATTTGTTTCTGCCTCGTGCGGGAATCGAACCCGCGCCACAGAATTACGAGTCCTGCGCGCTATCCACCAGGCTACGAGGCCCTTGTAATGGGTGTGTGTGATAATAGTGTGTGTGTGTGAGTGTGAGTGTGAGTGTGTGTGTGTGTGTGTGTGTGTGTGTGTGTGTGTGTGTGTGTGTGTGTGTGTGAGTGTGTGTGAGTGTGTGTGTGTGTGTGAGTGTGTGAGAGTGTGAGTGTGTGAGTGTGAGTGAGTGTGTGTGTGAGTGTGAGTGTGAGTGTGAGTGTGTGTGAGTGTGTGTGAGTGTGTGTGTGTGTGTGTGAGTGTGTGCGAGTGTGAGTGGAGTGTTGTGGGTGCATTAATGGCATCCCTGAGGGGGTTGGGGATGAGTAGTGGCGGTGGTTCAGTGCCCTCGGGTCCGGCGGGGCTTCCTGCCATAGTGGGTCCTTGTAGTTGTTGGAGCAGACTGTGGGCGTGTTGATAACATTGTTGTCCTGGAGGCCTGTAGACTCTCAGCAGAGGGAGCAGAGTCTGGCATGTCCGTGGCACCTGCACGTTCCCTTCACCGTTGTTGCAAGTGACCCTGGCACTGATAACTTTTCAAGATGTGCAGCGATCATGCTGCTCAACTTCTCACTTGGGAGGCCACCGTTAGTGTTATGAGTCCCTGGTGGTTATTCTTCTGGTGAATCTTACTTTCAGACTGGACAAAATTTGGGCTTACCTGGTTGATGGGGTTCTGGAAGTTCTTCTACTCCCTAAGCCCGGCCCGAGGCCAGGCTTGACTTGTGAGAGCTTGGTCCACCAGGCTGTTGCTTGGAGCGGCCCGCAGGCCCACATGCCCACCAAAGCCTGGTCCGGCACTCCTTGAAGAAAACTATCTAGTTTTCTCTTGAAGATGTCTACGGTTGTTCTGGCAATATTTCTTATATTCGCTGGGAGGACGTTGAACAACCGTGAACCTCTGATGTTTATACAGCGTACCTGGAGCTTTGCAATTACTTTATTCACTCTCGTGTACTTGAAGATATCCTCATAGTGCACCCAAAATTTGCCAGTGGAGGCTACTGAACATATGGCCCTGTATGACTAACCATCCTGCGAGATGGGGACTTTTAGTATCACTGCTGCCTTATTCACTCTTGTGTTGTTGATATCCTCATAATACACCCAGAGTTTGTCAGTCCAGCCTGTCACATGCCTCTGTATGACTAACCATCGTGTGTGATGGGGATTTTTAGCATCACTTGGCTACATTTTTGACACACTGTACTCCCCTTCAGTAGTGCAAGGGACGCCATAGACCGGCTATTTTGTTTTTTCCCCAAGCCGGTTTATTACACAGGGGTGTTGTCCAATTTTTCCCCCGACTGCCGGGCACCGACATAGGGGGGGGGGGTATTTTCATTTTTTTCATATCATTTATGAGTGCTCCCTCCCATCATATATAATTATCAACTGCTCCCTTCAATCACATAAAAATTCCCCAAAGGGTAGAATTAAAAGGCTCCCTCCTAGCGCCTGCCATTTCACTCAAGGGGATTAAACGGCCGCCTCCTGCAGTCATCCCAAAATTTCGTCACCTCAGAGACCCTGCACATTGCTAATGGTCATCCAGTCTTCATCTTACCTGTATAAGATCGTTTTCTGATATGCTATATTTATTCCCATTTTTAATATTTATGTCAAGGGAGATTAAAAGGCCGGCACCCGTGTGGGCTGTTTAGCGACACTCCAGCCAGTGATTGTTCGTCTTCTAAATCTCTTAAATTTCGCTCAAGGGGATTAAAAGGCCGGCTCCTGTCGGACCTAAATCTCATTACCTCAATGACCCTGCACAGACATCACTAATGGTTAATGACGTAGTCACTCTACATCTTCCCTGAATAAGTCTGTTTTCTGTTATGGTGTATTTATTCCCATCTTCAATATTTATGGCAAGGGGGGGGGGGGGGAGTACAAGGCCGCCTTCCGTCAAGCCTAATGTACAGTGACGTCATCCATAATAATAATAATAATCCCGTGTTCAGTAGTATATTCAAACCCATATTCTTATTGTTTCCTTATTTATAAAAGATAATTTTTTTCTAGTCAAGACGACATATTCAATATAAGAAATTAAATTGCAAACAGTCTTTTGTAGGGAGCCAAACAGGGTCTCCAGCTCAGGTTAAACATAGGAACACTACTCAACTCCTGTTGGAGTCTCCAAGTACATACAAATGTTTTTTATTATTATTATATAATTTTCAAAACAAACAGCTATAACATCACTCAGACATTTTCATTTATTGCTCCCACACTGGTAATCCCATGTACGCCTCATTATGGCCCAAAACACCTCGCTGCAGCATATACCCATCTATACCCAATGTAAATGCTCATTCAGTGTACATATATATGAACTAGTTTGGGTAGATATAAATACAAACTGCCTCGTAGGGGTAAAATAGGCCTTCTGTAGTTACTTTCATTCTTATGTTCTCAATCTTAATAATAGACACGTCATCATCACAATGAGGTCTTCTCCACCACGTCACAAGCGGGTCCACCACGTCACAAGCGGGTCCACCACGTCACAAGCGGGTCCACCACGTCACAAGCGGGTCCACCACGTCACAAGCGGGTCCACCACGTCACAAGCGGGTCCACCACGTCACAAGCGGGTCCACCACGTCACAAGCGGGTCCACCACGTCACAAGCGGGTCCACCACGTCACAAGCGGGTCCACCACGTCACAAGCGGGTCCACCACGTCACAAGCGGGTCCACCACGTCACAAGTGGGTCCACCACGTCACAAGCGGGTCCACCACGTCACAAGCGGGTCCACCACGTCACAAGCGGGTCCACCACGTCACAAGCGGGTCCACCACGTCACAAGCGGGTCCACCACGTCACAAGCGGGTCCACCACGTCACAAGCGGGTCCACCACGTCACAAGCGGGTCCACCACGTCACAAGCGGGTCCACCACGTCACAAGCGGGTCCACCACGTCACAAGCGGGTCCACCACGTCACAAGCGTGTCCACCACGTCACAAGCGTGTCCACCACGTCACAAGCGGGTCCACGACGTCACAAGTGGGTCCACCACGTCACAAGCGGGTCCACCACGTCACAAGCGGGTCCACCACGTCACAAGCGGGTCCACCACGTCACAAGCGGGTCCACCACGTCACAAGCGGGTCCACCACGTCACAAGCGGGTCCACCACGTCACAAGCGGGTCCAGTAAGGGGTCCAACCACCTCTCATTAACACACTGAGTAAACTCTCTTAACGGCTCAACTCTTCTCGGTAAGTACCATCACCGGCTATACAATGATGCCTTGTATCCACTCGTATCTTTGCTTATTGTATCATTACTCATATTTTTGTTATTCCATTCATCGACGCTACAGACCCAACCTACCCTACAATAATCAAATAAAAAAAACAATTATTTCGTTGTTTTAGCGATGCAAGACGTCAAAACACGGTTCGAGTGAGGGATTAATATTGCCTCTCATTAACACAGATGTCAGACAGACTCACGGTAACCTAACTTTTCAACTGTGAGTGACGTCACAAGATGTGCAAAAAGGCCTTGGCATCCTACTTATTTATGTAGTACATTAAATGTTGTTATTCAAAAAATGGCTTGACTATCCATCCCCAGCTAACCCAACCTCATCACAGGTCCAAGAATATGCATTTATAAATTTGTATAATTTGTAATCGTAATAGTTAGCATTCTAATTGCTAATTCTAGTTTTTAACGAACAATACAGTGGGGGGGGGGGGGGGGGGGAAGCACGATATTTCAAATGACAATCTCTGTAATCGCAGTACTGGATTATCTACAGGGGATATAGGGATATCTATATAGGGGATATCTATATCATGGTATGAAGGGGATATCTATATCATAGTATACAGGGGATATCTATATCATGGTATAAAGGGAATATCTGTAGATAGCACTATAATACCTGTATTCATAGGTTAGTCAACTGTCCTCACAGCCATCAAATACCTGTCTAGATGTTGCACTGCAAGTCAAGCAACTCAGTTGGATGCCAGCCACTATTTTTATAAGTTAATCATTCCTAGACCTCAAAAATCCCAATCTTGATACGCAAATTAGCTAACTTGTTTCTAAACAGTCAAAAATACATACATACATACATACACATACATACACACACACATACATACATACACCAGAACCCATACATGCATAGACAATAGCCAGTTTTGCTTCCATTGTCTCATGATTGATTGATGAAGATTAAGCCACCCAAAAGGTGGCACGGGCATGAATAGCCCGTAAGTGGTGGCCCTTTGGAGCCATTACCAGTATCAAGAGTTGATACTGGAGATCTGTGGAGGTGCAACTGCACCCTGCGTGACGGGAGATGTCTCCCGTGAATTGTCTCATTTAATAAGATGTAATTTATACCATGTTAATCCCTAAAAAGGATTAAGAATAACATTTCAGTAATCCCACAGCTCATTCACCAATCGATCTTTAATTTTTGTACTTTTAATTCATATAAATGCATACAGTCAGCAAGGTAACCTTATTAATCAAGTTCAAAATATATTAAATACCCGATTATATTCAAACAAACCAAATATTGTAATTACATGAATAAGTACCCACCTACATACTATTCATATGAATAGACCAGGGTGTTTGTGTTACATTGAAATATATTAGTGATAAATAATAAAAAGCCGAGTTTGAGATAAGGCGCACTAAAATATAATAATTTAACACCAGTCACACAAAATGCTACACTTGTACATACATACGCTAAAAGTACACAAAATTAAAACATGCATCATAAAACACTCAAACACATTTACACTCAATATGCATTTATGCACAAAGTGTGACATTTCCACATCAATATACCATTTACACACAGAATATATAAGTTACACACAAAATATGCCATTTTATGCACTAAATATATTACTTACAAACAAAATGTATCATTTAAACACAAAATATACAATTTACCCACAAATATACCATTTACACACGAAATATGGCATTTATGCACAAAATATATTATTTACACACAAAATATATCATTCACACACCCAATATGCCAGTTAGAGACAAAATATGTCATCTACACAGATATTGCATGTTCACTCAAAGTGTGACATTTACACAAAGTATGGTAGTTGCACAAACATAGCAAATTTTATATACACTCATACAATCAAAATGCACTTTGTGAAATTGTGTAATTTTAGTAAACAATTTTCACAAAACACCCTCACACACTGACACAAACCAAAATGCACTTTCACACTTGCTCAGGAAGTTCTTTTTTCCAGATAACTTATACAGAACTTACACAATTCGTGCAAAAAAATGCAGTTGCATCAGTTCCACTTCAGCAATTATAAACACAACTTAAATACACTATTCGCAAGAAAATGATTATGAAACATGGACAATTAATACACAACTTGTGTGATTAATACACATCTTTGCACAATTAATACATCCAAACGTGCTATATAATTGCACAATGGCAATTAATATACAACATGCGCAAATACACAATTCATCCATATATAATTACACAACATGCGCAATTAATACACAATTTGCACAATTATTACACATCTTTCATAATAAATATACAACTTGCCTAAATGTAATCAAACACATATCCAGCACAAACACATAATACATAACTTCTCCATATACTTAAAATACACAACTAGCACTAATGCTCAATTCACACAATGCAATTACACCATATACACAATTAATACACAACTTGCCCAAATATATTCAATATACAACTTGCATAAATACAAACAAATACACATCTAGCACATATATATTAAATACACAACTACACAATTCCAACAAATACACTTACAAAACACATACAATTATTACACAACGTGCACAATTATAACCATTGTGCTGTGTGTACAAATACAATCACACCCAACTTGGACAATCAATAAAATAAGGAAAATTGGGTTATGGTAATTGTTTAGATATAATGAATCATATCCCTTTCTGAAAAAATCTAATGTAAAATGGAGTTCAGATCCAGGTATATAAGGTTAGGTTAAGGATGGTTATGTTAACTGATGCAGAGAAAATGGCCATTAGTAACACATGTTCCCTAAACCCCAGGTAATAGAGGTTAGGTTGGGGAAGATTGTGTTGATAAGAAAACAAACATGGCTAAGAATATGATGCAATATTAAACCAAGATGCCAGTATCAGAGGTTAGGTCCAGAGTGGTTGGGTTGATGCACAAACAATACTTTCCTCCCCCCAAAACTACGATACATTGAAGTTAGGTAAAGGAAGGTTAGGTGCAGGACGGCTGAGTTTATGTATAAAAACAAACACTTCCCCAAGCAATATACAATTTTTTGTGCTGAAAGAAAATTATATAACAACAAATATTTGCATGTACTTGGAGACTCCAACAGGAGTTGAGTAGTGTTCCCATGTTTAACCTGAGCTGGAGACCCTGTGTGGTTCCCTACAAAAGACCGTTTGCAATTTAATTTCTTATATTGAATATGTCGTCTTGACTAGAAAAAATTATCTTTTGTAAATGGGGGAACAATAAGAAAATGGGTTTGAATATACTACTGAAAACGGGATTATTATTATGAGAAGCTTATGGATGACGTCACTGAACATTAGGCTTGACGGAAGGCGGCCTTGTACTCCCCCCCCCCCCTTGCCATAAATATTGAAAATGGGAATAAATACACCATAACAGAAAACATACTTATTCAGGGAAGATGAAGAGTGACTACGTCATTACAATTAGTGATGTCTGTGCAGGGTCATCGACGTAACGAAATTTAGGTCTGATGGGAGCCGGCCTTTTAACCCCCTTGAGAGAAATTTAAAGAGATTAACTTACCACTACACCAGACTCCGTGGCGTAGTAGTAAGACACTCGCCTGGCGTTCCACGAACGCTTTGTCATGGGTTCGTATCCTGGCCGGGGAGGATTTACTGGGCTCGAATCCTTAACTGTAGCTTCTGTTTTAACTCAACAGTAAAATGTGTACTTGGTTGTAAAAACGATTCTTCGTTGTGGGGTTCATATTCCAGGGACCTGCCCGAAATGCAACGCGTATTAGTGGCTGTACAAGAATGTAACAATTCTTGCATATATCAACAAAAAAAAAAAAATAATAAATAAAAAAAAAAAAAAAAATAGAAGACGAACAATGACTGGCTGTGGTAAAGCTAAACAGCTCACACGGGTGCCGGCCTTTTAATCTCCCTTGACATAAATATTAAAAATGGGAATAAATATAGCATATCAGAAAACGGTCTTATACAGATAAGATGAAGACTGGATGACCATTAGCAATGTCTGCGCAGGGTCTCTAAGGTGACGAAATTTTGGGATGACTGGAGGAGGCCGTTTAATCTCCTTGGGCAAAATGGCAGGCGCTAGGAGGGAGCCTTTTAATTCTACCCTTTTGGAGATCTTTATATGATTGACGGGAGCACTTGATAATTATATATGATGGGAGGGAGCACTTGATAAATGATACCAACAAATGAAAATATCCCCTACGCCGATGCCCGGCAGTTGCGGAAAAAAATTGGAAAACCCCCCTACGCCATAAAGGTGTTTTTTTCCCCTGGGCTTGGGGAAAAATTAAAACCCCTATATGCCATAGCCCGGCTTCGGAAAAAAAAAATAGCCGGTCTACGGCATACCTTACACTATTCCCTTCATGTGGTCTAGGGCAGCTGCACAAATGCAGATGTCCTTAAATGTGTTAATAATAATAACAAAATAAACTGTGCCTAAGGCACCCCTGCTCTTTGCTGGTTTTATTCTGCATTTTCTTCCATATCGTTCACTCCAGTATGTTGTTATTTTACTGTGTAGATTTGGGACCTGTCCCCCCAGTATTTTCCATGTGTATATTATTTGGTATATCTCTCATCTCCTTTCTAGTGAGTACATTTGGAGAGCTTTGAGACGATCCCAATAATTTATAGGTGCTTTATCGCGTCTATGTATGCAGTACATATTCTCTGTATTCCCTCTATTTCAGCAATCTCTCCTGCTCTGAAATTTGAAAGTTCTCGTAATCCATCCTATCATTTTTCTGGCTGCCGTAATATTTGCTTGGTTATGCTCCCTAAACATTAGGTCGTCAGACATCATTGTTCATATATCCTTTACGTGCTGCTTTCCTACTATGGGCAGATTTGATTTAGTTTTGTACTCTGTATTATGTTTAAGGTCCTCATTTTTACCGTACTTGAGTTTCTGGAATTTACCACTGTTAAACATTTTTGTTATTTTCTGTTGACCAGTCGAAAACTTTAAAAATATCTGCTCGAAGTTTATAAATGTCTTCAACAGAAGTAATTTTCATATTGATTTTTGTGTCATCTGCAAAGGATGACACGAATCTGTGACCTGTATTTTTGTCTATATCTGATATGAGAATAAGGAAAAAGCAGTGGTGCAAGGGCTGTACCTTGAGGTACAGAGCTTTTAACTGCGCTCGGACTCGATTTTATACGGTTGACTATAACTCTGTGTTCTGTTCTAAAGGAAACTGCGTATCCAGCGTCCTACTTTACCAGTACCGGGAGGGCTGATTCATTCCTCCAGGGAACTGTGTGCTCTCACTGTCTCAGGTGGTGGTGGTCATGCTTTCTCGTTTGCTATATCTTTCCTATTCCCCGTTCCTGCCTTAGTATAAGCTCTCTGGCGGTGATGGTACACTGGTTGTATCACCTCTCTGCTGGGGTGGTGGACGGTACAGCTGGGGTGGTGGACGGTACAGCTGGGGTGGGGGACGGTACAGCTGGGGTGGGGGACGGTACAGCTGGGGTGGTGGACGGTACAGCTGGGGTGGTGGACGGTACAGCTGGGGTGGTGGACGGTACAGCTGGGGTGGTGGACGGTACAGCTGGGGTGGGGGACGGTACAGCTGGGGTGGGGGACGGTACAGCTGGGGTGGTGGACGGTACAGCTGGGTTGGGGGACGGTACAGCTGGGGTGGTGGACGGTACAGCTGGGGTGGTGGACGGTACAGCTGGGGTGGGGGACGGTACAGCTGGGGTGGTGGATGGTACCGCTGGGGTGGTGGACGGTACAGCTGGGGTGGGGGACGGTACAGCTGGGGTGGTGGATGGTACAGCTGGGGTGGGGGACGGTACAGCTGGGGTGGGGGACTGTACAGCTGGGGTGGGGGACGGTACAGCTGGTGTGGTGGATGGTACAGCTGGGGTGGGGGATGGTACAGCTGGGGTGGACGGACGGTAGAGCTGGGGTGGGGGACTGTACAGCTGGGGTGGGGGACGGTACAGCTGGGGTGGTGGATGGTACAGCTGGGGTGGGGGATGGTACAGCTGGGGTGGGGGACGGTACAGCTGGGGTGGGGGACGGTACAGCTGGGGTGGGGGACGGTACAGCTGGGGTGGTGGACGGTACAGCTGGGGTGGGGGACGGTACAGCTGGGGTGGGGGACTGTACAGCTGGGGTGGGGGACGGTACAGCTGGGGTGGTGGATGGTACAGCTGGGGTGGGGGACGATACAGCTGGGGTGGTGGATGGTACAGCTGGGGTGGTGGACGGTACAGCTGGGGTGGGGGACGGTACAGCTGGGGTGGTGGATGGTACAGCTGGGGTGGTGGATGGTACAGCTGGGGTGGTGGACGGTACAGCTGGGGTGGGGGACGGTACAGCTGGGGTGGTGGACGGTACAGCTGGGGTGGGGGACGGTACAGCTGGAGTGGTGGACGGTACAGCTGGGGTGGTGGATGGTACAGCTGGGGTGGTGGACGGTACAGCTGGGGTGGTGGACGGTACAGCTGGGGTGGGGGATGGTACAGCTGAGGTGGTGGATGGTACAGCTGGGGTGGGGGACGGTACAGCTGGGGTGGTGGATGGTACAGCTGGGGTGGGGGACGGTACAGCTGGGGTGGGGGACGGTACAGCTGGGGTGGGGGACGGTACAGCTGGGGTGGTGGACGGTACAGCTGGGGTGGTGGACGGTACAGCTGGGGTGGTGGACGGTACAGCTGGGGTGGTGGACGGTACAGCTGGGGTGGTGGACGGTACAGCTGGGGTGGGGGACGGTACAGCTGGGGTGGGGGACGGTACAGCTGGGGTGGGGGACGGTACAGCTAGGGTGGTGGACGGTACAGCTAGGGTGGGGGACGGTATAGCTGGGGTGGTGGACGGTACAGCTGGGGTGGTGGACGGTACAGCTGGGGTGGTGGATGGTACAGCTGGGGTGGTGGACGGTACAGCTGGGGTGGTGGATGGTACAGCTGGGGTGGGGGATGGTACAGCTGGGGTGGTGGATGGTACAGCTGGGGTGGGGGATGGTACAGCTGGGGTGGGGGACGGTACAGCTGGGGTGGTGGACGGTACAGCTGGGGTGGTGGATGGTACAGCTGGGGTGGTGGTCGGTACAGCTGGGGTGGTGGACGGTACAGCTGGGGTGGTGGACGGTACAGCTGGGGTGGGGGACGGTACAGCTGGGGTGGTGGATGGTACAGCTGGGGTGGGGGACGGTACAGCTGGGGTGGTGGATGGAACAGCTGGGGTGGGGGACGGTACAGCTGGGGTGGTGGACGGTACAGCTGGGGTGGTGGACGGTACAGCTGGGGTGGGGGACGGTACAGCTGGGGTGGGGGACTTTACAGCTGGGGTGGGGGACGGTACAGCTGGGGTGGTGCATGGTACAGCTGGGGTGGGGGATGGTACAGCTGGGGTGGGGGATGGTACAGCTGGGGTGGGGGACGGTACAGCTGGGGTGGGGGGCGGTACAGCTGGGGTGGTGGATGGTACAGCTGGGGTGGGGGACGGTACAGCTGGGGTGGGGGACTGTACAGCTGGGGTGGGGGACGGTACAGCTGGTGTGGTGGATGGTACAGCTGGGGTGGGGGATGGTACAGCTGGGGTGGTGGACGGTAGAGCTGGGGTGGGGGACTGTACAGCTGGGGTGGGGGACGGTACAGCTGGGGTGGTGGATGGTACAGCTGGGGTGGGGGATGGTACAGCTGGGGTGGTGGATGGTACAGCTGGGGTGGGGGACGGTACAGCTGGGGTGGGGGACGGTACAGCTGGGGTGGGGGACGGTACAGCTGGGGTGGTGGACGGTACAGCTGGGGTGGGGGACGGTACAGCTGGGGTGGGGGACTGTACAGCTGGGGTGGGGGACTGTACAGCTGGGGTGGTGGATGGTACAGCTGGGGTGGGGGACGATACAGCTGGGGTGGTGGATGGTACAGCTGGGGTGGTGGACGGTACAGCTGGGGTGGGGGACGGTACAGCTGGGGTGGTGGATGGTACAGCTGGGGTGGTGGATGGTACAGCTGGGGTGGTGGATGGTACAGCTGGGGTGGGGGACGGTACAGCTGGGGTGGTGGATGGTACAGCTGGGGTGGTGGATGGTACAGCTGGGGTGGTGGACGGTACAGCTGGGGTGGTGGACGGTACAGCTGGGGTGGTGGACGGTACAGCTGGGGTGGGGGACGGTACAGCTGGGGTGGTGGATGGTACAGCTGGGGTGGGGGACGGTACAGCTGGGGTGGTGGATGGTACAGCTGGGGTGGGGGACGGTACAGCTGGGGTGGTGGACGGTACAGCTGGGGTGGGGGACGGTACAGCTGGGGTGGGGGACTGTACAGCTGGGGTGGGGGACGGTACAGCTGGGGTGGTGCATGGTACAGCTGGGGTGGAGGATGGTACAGCTGGGGTGGAGGATGGTACAGCTGGGGTGGGGGACGGTACAGCTGGGGTGGGGGACGGTACAGCTGGGGTGGGGGACGGTACAGCTGGGGTGGGGGACGGTACAGCTGGGGTGGGGGACGGTACAGCTGGGGTGGTGGATGGTACAGCTGGGGTGGTGGACGGTACAGCTGGGGTGGTGGACGGTACAGCTGGGGTGGTGGACGGTACAGCTGGGGTGGTGGACGGTACAGCTGGGGTGGTGGATGGTACAGCTGGGGTGGGGGACGGTACAGCTGGGGTGGTGGACGGTACAGCTGGGGTGGGGGATGGTACAGCTGGGGTGGTGGATGGTACAGCTGGGGTGGGGGACGGTACAGCTGGGGTGGTGGACGGTACAGCTGGGGTGGTGGACGGTACAGCTGGGGTGGGGGATGGTACAGCTGGGGTGGTGGATGGTACAGCTGGGGTGGGGGACGGTACAGCTGGGGTGGTGGATGGTACAGCTGGGGTGGGGGACGGTACAGCTGGGGTGGGGGACGGTACAGCTGGGGTGGGGGACGGTACAGCTGGGGTGGTGGACGGTACAGCTGGGGTGGTGGACGGTACAGCTGGGGTGGTGGATGGTACAGCTGGGGTGGTGGACGGTACAGCTGGGGTGGGGGACGGTACAGCTGGGGTGGGGGACGGTACAGCTGGGGTGGGGGACGGTACAGCTGGGGTGGGGGACGGTACAGCTGGGGTGGTGGACGGTACAGCTGGGGTGGTGGACGGTACAGCTGGGGTGGGGGACGGTACAGCTGGGGTGGTGGATGGTACAGCTGGGGTGGGGGACGGTACAGCTGGGGTGGTGGATGGTACACTGTAGGGGTCACCTTAGGAAGTCACCTTAAAGGTCACCTTAGGGGGGTCACCTTAGGGGTCACCTTAAAGGTCACCTTAGGGGGGTCACCTTAGGGGTCACCGTGTAATGGTATATGCACACCATAGCCCCTTCCCCTTTGCCCTTCCCCCTTTCTCTTCTCCTTCCTCTTTCCCTTCCCTTCTCTCGCTTGCCTTTCCTCCCTTGGGTCATTTCTGTCTTTTGTCACGGTGTAACCCTCGGGGTCATAAACAGCTTGAAGCCACTTGCTCCCCTCTCTCTCCTGTCCTCCTGTCCAGTGACGAATTAGAAATAGTACCTCCAGGGCTAATAAACTTGTGATCTCAAGTTACACGTGGGTGCCCAGCCAGCAGTCCCTCAGGAAAGTCGTTGGTGTCTTCCCAGTTTTTGGAGTTTTCTGTCAAGAGGAATTGACCCTTATGGTCAAGCCTGATTCGGATTGGTTGAAGACATGTAGGCCTGGGGAGGCGGGGCCTCACAGGGTAGTGCCTGCCCATGCCATTGGCCCGGTTTCTAGATCACCTAGTCATGGTAAAATCCATTGGCCATAGGCCTGGGATAGGCGGAGTTAATGTGGGCCTAGGAACTAGGGGGTGGAGCCTGTCCCACTGGTAAGTGTTTTTAATAAAGAAATGTTAGTGTGTCTAGGGAGTGTATCGGGACTAGGGCACGCCAGCCCGCACCCAAGGGGCTGAGGGCAGCCATCAACATCTTGGCCTCAGTGCGATTTTAAGGTATTGTGTACTTGATTTCATGTCCTCAGTAAATATCCATTGTGCCTCTGGGGGAATAGAATAGAATAGGGTATATGTTCAAATTGTCTTAATTTACATGATTTATAAAATAAATTGTATAACTTGTCCAGTGGTATTCATTTAACTCCCCTTTGATATATTTCTCTACTTGGTCATTTTTATGTGTTGAATGGGAAGCCTCCCCCCCCCCACGTTCTCCTACAGTTAATAGATATTAAAGGTGCCCTTGGATTTAAATTAGTAAAGTAAATTAAACAAACTAATCTCCCAAAATTTATTATTGACGTTCATACTAACCGGGAGTCCCCTGATTACTGATTCCTTGCCTTCCTGGAGGGATCGGTGATACACACATTCAGGTATGGTTGGTCGGGAAGGTGGTGACAGTGTTTAATGTTTTTTTATTTTATATTAATAACCCCTATCCTTGTTATGTCCTCCTCATTTAATATTCCGTTTATATTCGTGGCTGTCCAGTGAGGGGTCATACTGGACTGTAATAGTGTTAAGCTGGGGTATTGAGTGAAGAGAGAGACGATCACAGAGTACAGAGAAGGATTACAATTGAAAGTAAGTAATTATCAAAAGAAGGCACCAAACCGGGAAGGCTATGTAGCACCATCAAATGCGCAAAATAATCAGAGGGCGCTAAATATCACCAAGGATGCCAATACGAGAACAAAAACGCATAAGGCGAACGATATCAAAAGTATCCGAGTCACCAAGTATTCTATCGAGGGACAGGTGAGCGCGAGGGGCGGTCGGAAAGCAAGACACACGCTCGTCCTGGAAATCAGGACATTCAAGAAGGACATGCACGACCGTAAGAGGGACAATGCAACTAGGACAATAAGGAGCAGGGCGGCGCTCCATCAAGTGACCATGGGTTAAGCGAGTATGGCCAATATGCAACCTCGCCAGAGCTGTTTCCCACCGCCGGTTACTCAAGGGGATGACCGTAAAGTGACAAAGAGGGACGAAGAACGACCCGTTTCCGCATAAAAGTCATGGCACAAGTCTTAGAAGTAGAGAACTTGAAGCCATGATCGGTGGCCCAAGACGACACGGCATCAATTGCAAGTTGAAGCCAGCGCTGAAGGAGAGGCGAATCATCACCCTGACAGCAAAGGGTAAGATCATCGACATAGAGAGCAGAGAAGACACCTGAAGGAAGAGAGGAAAGAAGACCATTGAGGGCAACCAGAAAAAGAGTAGTGCTCAGAACACTACCCTGGGGCACACCTTCGTATTGCTGAAAAGAGGGAGAGAGAGCGGTACCAAGGCGCACCCGAAAGGAACGACGAGAGAGGAAGCTGCGGAGAAAGAGAGGGAGACGACCACGAAGGCCAAAAGAATGAAGTTGAGATAGAATATGATACCGCTAAGTGGTGTCGTAAGCCTTTTCCAGGTCAAAAAGGACGGCAACAACGGAGGTCTTCGCAGCAAAAGCAGTACGAATATAGACCTCCAAGTTCACCAGGATATCTGTCGTGCTGCAGCACTTGCGGAAACCAAATTGAGAAGGGGAGAGGAGGTGATGGTGTTCCAGGAACCACATCAGACGAACGTTAACCATATGTTCAAAGAGTTTGCAGACACAACTTGTGAGGGCAATAGGGCAAAGTCCTTAGGGGAAGTACCCAGAGACCTTGGTTTGCGAACAGGGAGGACAACGGCATCGAGCCAGTCCTCAGGGACTGACGATGACTACCCAGATCCGATTATACAGACTCAGTAAATACCGAGACGTGCACGGAGGGAGATGGCGAAGCATCTCATAATGAATACCATCGGAGCCCGCCGCCGTAGAACCGCAGAGGGCCAGGGCAGAACGAAGTTCAGAGAGAGAGTAGGGATCATTATAGGGAAGCTGAAGACGAGTGCAGAAATCTAAAGGACGAGACTCAAGGACAGGTTTATGAAGAAGGAAAGATTGGGGAAGATGAAGACCAGAGCTAACAGAAGAAAATTGGGAACCCAGTACGGAAGCGACCTGCAACGACCTGCAACGGGTCCGCCACAAGAGTATCATGGAGGTGAAGTACTGGTGAAACATTGGGAATGAACTTACCCGCTATCTTCCGGATACGCTTCCAGATCTGGGTCAGAGGGGTTTCGGACGTAATTGTTGAGACATAAGATGCCCAACATTCACGTTTAGCCGTACGGATGGCCCTACGGGCCACCGCACTCGCTTTCCGAAAGAAAAGAAAAGAATCGGTCGTCTGCCTACGGCGGTGCCTCTTCCAGGCTGCACGCTTACAGCGGACAGCCCGAGCACAGTCCGCATTCCACCAGGGAACGCACTTCCGTGGACCCCAAGAGCAGGAGCGAGGAATGGAGCGGAGGGCAGCATTGAGGACAGTGTCATGAAAAAGGAGGAGAGCGCAAGAGTGGGGCAGAAGGGAGAGGTCAGAGAGAGCAGCACTTAGGGTAAATAGGGTCCAGTCCGCCTTAGCAAACTGCCACCTAGGGAAAGAGAGGGAAGGGCGAAAAGAGAAAAAGGAAACAAGGATGGGGAAATGATCACTTCCATGGAGGTCATCAAGAACCTGCCACGTGAAATCTAAGTAAAGAGAAGAAGAGCAGAGAGAAAGATCAAGACAAGAAAGGGTGTGAGTCCGAGAGTCCAAATGAGTGGGCTCAAAAGAATTCAGAAGAGACAGGGAAGAAGAGAGGAGAAACGGCTCAAGAAGGCGACCCCGGGTATTCGTCAGAACGTCACCCCAAAGAGAATGACGACAATTGAAGTCACCCAGCAGGAGCACAGGCTCCGGCAAGGAGTCTAGGAGGTGTTTCAAATCAGGAAGAGAAAGCGGGACACTCGGGGGGAGATAAATGGAACAAACTGTGTACCATTTCCCCACAAAGATACGAGCAGCAGAACAATGGAGAGGCGAAGGAAAAAGTAAAGGAACAAAGGGAACATCAGCACGAATCAAGAGAGCAGAAGCCCCAGCAACGGCTGGGGGGGGGGGGGAGAGAAAGGAATAGCCACGAAAAGGACCAGGCCGAGCACCAAGCATCGGCTCCTGGAGACAGACACAAAGGGGCGAAAACCGCAAAATCAGAAGTTGGAGTTCGAGGAAATTGGCGTAATAACCTCGAACATTCCATTGAAGAATGGACAACGGCGAGAAGAGAAAGGACAAAAACAGAGAACAAGGAAGAAACAAAGGCGAAAGAGCAACAGAGCACGTTAAAGAATATCAGGGTCGGGATCAGAGTCAGCAAAGTCAGGGTTAGGGGGCATGGGTAAACTGAGCAAAGACGGAGGGAAGGAAACGGGAGAACAGATCAGAGTTGGGCGGGCGGGGTCCGGAGGAGGAAGAGGAGGAGACAACGGAGAGGAGCAGTCAAGGACAGCAGCAGGAAGAGGGGGAGTAGAAAGAGGAGAGCGCACCCCAGCAAGAGCAGCAACCGAAAGGGAAGCAGGGGCCAAAGAAACCTCCATAGCAGGAACAGGGGGCGCAATCACTGAAACGGGAGGGGAAGGAGCAACAGAGCCAGAAGTAGGAGCTGAGGAAGAAAGCGAAGCCTTCTTACCCACCAGGGAGGAGGAAGGAGAGGAGCCAGGCTTACGCTTCTGACTTAAAAGAGACTGGTGTCCCAGCAACTACGTACCGGGCAACAGATTCCAGTGTCTCAACAGGAGAAGCTGAACGAGAGCACACACGACGGCCGTTAGGAGAGCGATGGACATCCGCCTGCACCGACAGGCGGCTGGGAGAGCCGATAGATGGAGGAAGAGGATGGGAAAGAGGTTCGGAGGGGGACGAGGAAGAAGACACAGGAGACATGACAGACCGGGTAGAAAGAAGGGGAATCCCAGTCAGAGGACCAGGAGGGGGACCCACTCGGGACAGAACACAAAGGAACAGAGGAGGGGGCAGTGGGCGTATCAGGGTCCAAGGCCCGGAAACGGTTGAGAGTCTGAGGAAGGGGGGAAGGACGAGGAGAGGAAGAGCGCAACACGCGAGCATAAGAGATGTTAGTATAAGGCGGGAGCCGGCGAACCTGGCGCCTCGCCTCAGGAAAAGATAAACGCTCCCGGTGCTTCAGGTTGAGGACGGCTGCCTCAAGCTTGTAATGGACACAGGCACAGGAGAAGGTAGGATGGGCCTCACCGCAGTTGAGGCAGCGAGCTTGGGGAGAAGTGCACTCCGACTTAGAGTGATCTTCACCCCCACACAAAGGACAGAGAGAGACAGTCCCAGAGCAGTGGAGGGCACCATGCCCAAACCTCCAGCACTTGTTACAAAGTCGAGGAGAAGGAATATACTCCTGGACAGAGCACCTAGCACCAGCAAGAATGACAGAGGATGGAAGGGTCCTACCATCAAAGGTGATCTTCACAACGCGAAGGGGTTGACGGCGACGACCACGAGGGGGACGAGTAAACGAGTCAACCTGGAGGACAGAATGGCCTTGGGCATCAAGGATATGCCGAATATCATCGTGGCAATCCTGCAGATTCCGAACACCGGTTGCAACATGGGGTGGGAGGAGAATAGTGCCAACACTGGCATTCATCTGAACGTTCTTGGAGACCCGAACAGGGATCTCGCCAAGGCAAGATAAGGCAGCCAAGCGAGAAGCTGCATCCTGAGAAGGAGCAGCAACGACACGTGTACCGAGACGAGTGGGGTTGAAAGTAACAGACGCATCCACGGAATCTACAAGATGCCGATGGAGGGAGAAATCGTCAGGAGGCGCAGAATCAAGAGAGAGGAGATCAAAGTATTTGGCCCATGAAGCAGGACCAAACAAGGCCTGATACGCATCAGCACGGGAAGGAATCGAGCAAGTGCGGCTGGGGCGCGAATGGCGTTGAGAACCCCTAGAGAGGGGTTAAAAGGCGCAGTAGTCACAACAAGAGACTTAGCCGCACCAGGGGACGAAGTTGTCACTACTGGGGGCTGGAGGCTCGACCCAACCACAGAGGAGGGAGGGGAGTTGGGGGAAGAGGTCAGGATGGTCAAAGGAGAAGCAAGGTCGGGGCCCAACGCAGCGGGAGCTACAGAGCCTGGTCTTCTAATACAGGCCGACTCGGGGGCTTGGTCGCCCATCCCACGAGCCTGAGAGGGTACAACGGAAACATTCATCGACATAGAGACGAAGAGAAAGAAATTCATCCACGAATGTGCCCCCATACCTACCATGGAGCCACAATTAGAGGCAGGACACCCAACAGGAAGCTATTGCCGATCATGCCGGGGCCCCCTAGGGGTGCGTCGTGAGTATACGCCCCACAAACGCCACCTTAAGAACCGTCAGTCCGTCGAGATCGGGTTCAGCGACGAAAGGGGGATTGACAATAAAAGGTTCCCCTCGCTCGAGACGTCGGGTACAACAGTTCTACGGGTGCAAGAGTATGCCTCCCCAAGCACCCGGGCGTCAAAATAGAAGAAGTCCAAAGAAATAATCCAAAACAAGCAAAAGGTCGGCAGGAAACGACAAGCAGATAGGAGACCGTGGGGTCCCAGCCCGAGCCTGAGGACCGTTATTACTTATCAAGGAATCTTTGGCAGTCCCCGTGTCGAAGTGGTAACACACTCGCCTGGCGTTTCACGAGATATTATGCCTGGGTTCGTATCCTGGCCGGGGAGGATTCACTGGGCCCCAATCATTAATTAACTGTAGCCTTTGTTAGCCCAGCAATGAATGGGTACCTGCTTGTTAACGATTTAGTGGGTCGTATTGCTGGGAATAATTAGGATAAAGAACCTGCCCTGAACGCTAGGCCCGCTGGTGCCCCAACAACAATGTGGACACTCTTGTATATAAATACAAAAATTAGAAAAATAAAATAAATATTGGTTAACACTGAGTGCCAGAGGTACTGTGTGCACAGTTGTGTGTTTTAATACCCCCCACACTGTGTACTGATGATTGGTGGACGGCTCCCTTGTGGGGTGGAGGGGGGATAGCCTGCCCCCACCCCACTGTTGTCTGCCCCCCACCCCACTGCTGTCTGCCCCCCACCCCACTGTTGTCTGCCCCCCACCCCACTGTTGTCTGCCCCCCACCCCACTGTTGTCTGCCCCCCACCCCACTGTTGTCTGCCCCCCACCCCACTGTTGTCTGCCCCCCACCCCACTGTTGTCTGCCCCCCACCCCACTGTCGTCGTTGTCACACCATGAAGCTCTACAAGAGTGTGTCACACCATGAAGCTCTACAAGAGTGTGTCACACCATGAAGCTCTACAAGAGTGTGTCACACCATGAAGCACTACAAGAGTGTGTCACACCATGAAGCTCTACAAGAGTGTGTCACACCATGAAGCTCTACAAGAGTGTGTCACACCATGAAGCACTACAAGAGTGTGTCACACCATGAAGCACTACAAGTGTGTGTCACACCATGAAGCTCTACAAGAGTGTGTCACACCATGAAGCACTACAAGAGTGTGTCACACCATGAAGCACTACAAGAGTGTGTCACACCATGAAGCACTACAAGTGTGTGTCACACCATGAAGCACTACAAGTGTGTGTCACACCATGAAGCACTACAAGAGTGTGTCACACCATGAAGCACTACAAGAGTGTGTCACACCATGAAGCTCTACAAGTGTGTGTCACACCATGAAGCTCTACAAGAGTGTGTCACATCATGAAGCTCTACAAGTGTGTGTCACACCATGAAGCTCTACAAGAGTGTGTCACACCATGAAGCTCTACAAGAGTGTGTCACACCATGAAGCTCTACAAGAGTGTGTCACACCATGAAGCTCTACAAGAGTGTGTCACACCATGAAGCACTACAAGAGTGTGTCACAACATGAAACACTACACATGAACCACACCATGAAACACTACACATGAGCCACACCATGAAACACTACACATGAGCCACACCATGAAACACTACACATGAGCCACACCATGAAACACTACACATGAGCCACACCATGAAACACTACACATGAGCCACACCATGAAACACTACACATGAGCCACACCATGAAACACTACACATGAGCCACACCATGAAACACTACACATGAGCCACACCATGAAACACTACACATGAGCCACACCATGAAACACTACACATGAGCCACACCATGAAACACTACACATGAGCTACACCATGAAACACTATACATGAGCCACACCATGAAACACTACACATGAGCCACACCATGAAACACTACACATGAGCCACACCACACATGAGCCACACCATGAAACACTACACATGAGCCACACCATGAAACACTACACATGAGCCACACCATGAAACACTACACATGAGCCACACCATGAAACACTACACATGAGCCACACCATGAAACACTACACATGAGCCACACCATGAAACACTACACATGAGCCACACCATGAAACACTACACATGAGCCACACCATGAAACACTACACATGAGCCACACCATGAAACACTACACATGAGCCACACCACACATGAGCCACACCATGAAACACTACACATGAGCCACACCATACATGAGCCACACCATGAAACACTACACATGAGCCACACCATGAAACACTACACATGAGCCACACCACACATGAGCCACACCATGAAACACTACACATGAGGCACACCACACATGAGCCACACCAGACATGAGCCACACCATGAAACACTACACATGAGCCACACCATGAAACACTACACATGAGCCACACCATGAAACACTACACATGAGCCACACCATGAAACACTACACATGAGCCACACCATGAAACACTACACATGAGCCACACCATGAAACACTACACATGAGCCACACCATGAAACACTACACATGAGCTACACCATGAAACACTATACATGAGCCACACCATGAAACACTACACATGAACCACACCATGAAACACTACACATGAGCCACACCATGAAACACTACACATGAGCCACACCATGAAACACTACACATGAGCCACACCATGAAACACCACACATGAGCCACACCATGAAACACTACACATGAGCCACACCATGAAACACTACACATGAGCCACACCATGATACACTACACATGAGCCACACCATGAAACACTACACATGAGCCACACCATGAAACACTACACATGAGCCACACCATGAAACACTACACATGAGCCACACCATGAAACACTACACATGAGCCACACCATGAAACACCACACATGAGCCACACCATGAAACACCACACATGAGCCACACCATGAAACACTACACATGAGCCACACCATGAAACACCACACATGAGCCACACCATGAAACACCACACATGAGCCACACCATGAAACACCACACATGAGCCACACCATGAAACACTACACATGAGCCACACCATGAAACACTACACATGAGCCACACCACACATGAGCCACACCATGAAACACTACACATGAGCCACACCATGAAACACTACACATGAGCCACACCATGAAACACTACACATGAGCCACACCATGAAACACTACACATGAGCCACACCATGAAACACTACACATGAGCCACACCATGAAACACTACACATGAGCCACACCATGAAACACTACACATGAGCCACACCACACATGAGCCACACCATGAAACACCACACATGAGCCACACCATGAAACACTACACATTAGCCACACCATGAAACACTACACATGAGCCACACCAGACATGAGCCACACCATGAAACACTACACATGAGCCACACCATGAAACACTACACATGAGCCACACCATGAAACACTACACATGAGCCACACCACACATGAGCCACACCATGAAACACTACACATGAGGCACACCACACATGAGCCACACCAGACATGAGCCACACCATGAAACACTACACATGAGCCACACCATGAAACACTACACATGAGCCACACCATGAAACACTACACATGAGCCACACCATGAAACACTACACATGAGCCACACCATGAAACACTACACATGAGCCACACCATGAAACACTACACATGAGCCACACCATGAAACACTACACATGAGCCACACCATGAAACACTACACATGAGCTACACCATGAAACACTATACATGAGCCACACCATGAAACACTACACATGATCCACACCATGAAACACTACACATGAGCCACACCATGAAACACTACACATGAGCCACACCATGAAACCACTACACATGAGCCACACCATGAAACACTACACATGAGGCCACACCACAATGAGCACACCGACATGAGCCACACCATGAAACACTACAATGAGCCACACCATGAAACACTACACATGAGCCACACCATGAAACACTACACATGAGCCACACCATGGAAACACTACACATGAGCCACATCCATGAAAACCATACCCATGAGCCACACCATGAAACACTACCACCATGAGCCACACCATGAAACACTACACCATGAGCCACACCATGAAACACTACACTATGAGCCAAACCATGAACACCATACACATGAGCCACACCATGAAACACTACACATGAGGCACACCACACAGTGAGCCACCACCAGACATGAGCCAACCATGAAACACTACACATGAGCCACACATGAAACACTTACACATGAGCCACACCATGAAACACTACACATGAGCCACACCATGAAACACTACACATGAGCCACACCATGAAACACTACACATGAGCCACACCACACATGAGCCACACCATGAAACACTACACATGAGGCACACCACACATGAGCCACACCAGACATGAGCCACACCATGAAACACTACACATGAGCCACACCATGAAACACTACACATGAGCCACACCATGAAACACTACACATGAGCCACACCATGAAACACTACACATGAGCCACACCATGAAACACTACACATGAGCCACACCATGAAACACTACACATGAGCCACACCATGAAACACTACACATGAGCCACACCATGAAACACTACACATGAGCCACACCATGAAACACTACACATGAGCTACACCATGAAACACTATACATGAGCCACACCATGAAACACTACACATGAACCACACCATGAAACACTACACATGAGCCACACCATGAAACACTACACATGAGCCACACCATGAAACACTACACATGAGCCACACCATGAAACACTACACATGAGGCACACCACACATGAGCCACACCAGACATGAGCCACACCATGAAACACTACACATGAGCCACACCATGAAACACTACACATGAGCCACACCATGAAACACTACACATGAGCCACACCATGAAACACTACACATGAGCCACACCATGAAACACTACACATGAGCCACACCATGAAACACTACACATGAGCCACACCATGAAACACTACACATGAGCCACACCATGAAACACTACACATGAGCTACACCATGAAACACTATACATGAGCCACACCATGAAACACTACACATGAACCACACCATGAAACACTACACATGAGCCACACCATGAAACACTACACATGAGCCACACCATGAAACACTACACATGAGCCACACCATGAAACACCACACATGAGCCACACCATGAAACACTACACATGAGCCACACCATGAAACACTACACATGAGCCACACCATGAAACACTACACATGAGCCACACCATGAAACACTACACATGAGATACACCATGAAACACTACACATGAGCCACACCATGAAACACTACACATGAGCCACACCATGAAACACTACACATGAGCCACACCATGAAACACTACACATGAGCCACACCATGAAACACCACACATGAGCCACACCATGAAACACCACACATGAGCCACACCATGAAACACTACACATGAGCCACACCATGAAACACCACACATGAGCCACACCATGAAACACCACACATGAGCCACACCATGAAACACCACACATGAGCCACACCATGAAACACTACACATGAGCCACACCATGAAACACTACACATGAGCCACACCACACATGAGCCACACCATGAAACACTACACATGAGCCACACCATGAAACACTACACATGAGCCACACCATGAAACACTACACATGAGCCACACCATGAAACACTACACATGAGCCACACCATGAAACACTACACATGAGCCACACCATGAAACACTACACATGAGCCACACCATGAAACACTACACATGAGCCACACCACACATGAGCCACACCATGAAACACCACACATGAGCCACACCATGAAACACTACACATTAGCCACACCATGAAACACTACACATGAGCCACACCACACATGAGCCACACCATGAAACACTACACATGAGCCACACCAGACATGAGCCACACCATGAAACACTACACATGAGCCACACCATGAAACACTACACATGAGCCACACCATGAAACACTACACATGAGCCACACCACACATGAGCCACACCATGAAACACTACACATGAGGCACACCACACATGAGCCACACCAGACATGAGCCACACCATGAAACACTACACATGAGCCACACCATGAAACACTACACATGAGCCACACATGAAACACTACACATGAGCCACACCATGAAACACTACACATGAGCCACACCATGAAACACTACACATGAGCCACACCATGAAACACTACACATGAGCCACACCATGAAACACTACACATGAGCCACACCATGAAACACTACACATGAGCCACACCATGAAACACTACACATGAGCCACACCATGAAACACTACACATGAGCCACACCATGAAACACTACACATGAGCCACACCATGAACACTACACATGAGCCACACCAGACTGTGTGACACAGTGGTGGCCAGGATCAGGGTGGGTTACCTGGGCAGGTGGCTACAGGTGACGGGTCTCACAAGCCTCAGCACGCCAGGTGCCAACTCTGTGAGCAGGAGCTCTCACAGAGCCGGTCATGAACTATCTATATATACTGAATGTCTAGTTATAAGACCCTTCAGATTCCACCCCCCCCCCCCATCCCCTCCACCTGACATGAGATATCTTGAGCTTAGTCGTTACTTTATTAACTCTCGTGTTCTTGAGGATATCCTCATCCATTGAGAGTTTGCCAGTGCTGACTACGTATGACAAGGCCCTGTATGTGGAGCCGTCCTGTGTGATGGGTGGGGATTGTAGCATGACGTAGCTAGTCCCTGACACACACTGTACTCCCATACATATAGTCGAGGGTGGTGTTATGACCTAGCCTAACCCGTTCACACTGTAAACGCTGGGGATGATACCTGGTTGATGGGTTCTGGGAGTTCTTCTACTCCCCAAGCCCGGCCCGAGGCCAGGCTTGACTTGTGAGAGTTTGGTCCACCAGGCTGTTGCTTGGAGCGGCCTGCAGGCCCACATACCCACCACAGCCCGGTTGGTCCGGCACTCCTTGAGGAAACATCTAGTTTCCTCTTGAAGATGTCCACGGTTGTTCCGGCAATATTTCTGATGCTCGCTGGGAGGGACGTTGAACAGTCGCGGACCTCTGATGTTTTATACAGTGTTCTCTGATTGTGCCTATGGCACCTCTGCTCTTCACTGGTTCTATTCTGCATTTCCTTCCATGTCGTTCACTCCAGTACGTTGTTATTTTCCTGTGCAGATTTGGGACCTGTCCCTCCAGTATTTTCCATGTGTATATTATTGGTATATCTCTCGTCTCCTTTCTAGTGAGTACATTTGCAGAGCTTGAGATAATCCCAATAATTTAGGTGCTTTATCTCGTCTATGCGTGCCGTATATGTTCTCTGTATTCCCTCAATTTCAGCAATCTCTCCTGCTCTGAAGGGGGAAGTGAGTACTGAGCAGTACTCAAGACGGGACAACACAAGTGATTTGAAGAGTACAACCATTGTGATGGGATCTCTGGACTTGAAGGTTCTCGTAATCCATCCTATCATTTTTCTGGCTGACGCAATACTTGCTTGGTTATGCTCCCTAAACGTTAGATCGTCGGACATCATTATTTCCAAATCCTTGACATGCTGCTTTCCTACTGTGGGCAGATTTGATTGTGTTTTGTACCCTGTATTATGTTTAAGATCCTCATTTTTTGCCGTATCTGAGTACCTGGAATTTATCACCGTTAAACAATCATGTTATTTCCTGCTGCCCAATCGAAAACTTTGTTAATATCTGTTTGTAGTTTATCAATGTCTTCAGCAGGGTATAAGTAGAAGAACATACCATAGAGGGTCATACCTGTAATTGTTAATGTACCACTATTACAATTTTTCCCTGCTGTTGTATATATATATATATATATATTTATGCATATCTAAATTGAAATGTCATTATATACACGTGTATTGTATCATTATTATATTCTGTTGTATATTTCATGATGATGATGTGTGAGTGTTGAACTGCTAGTGTCATGAGTGACGGCCGCTTGCGTTAACCCCCCCCCCCCCGCCCCTTGAGTGGCTGAATGAGTGTGTTCTAGTCAGACCAGCCAACCAGTGTGGGGTTGTTACCTCTTGTGTGTGTGTTTATATTATATATTTATATAATATATATATAAATATATATATGTCGTACCTAGTAGCCAGAATGCACTTCTCAGCCTACTATGCATGGCCCGATTTGCCTAATAAGCCAAGTTTTCCTGAATTAATATATTTCTCTAATTTTTTTCTTATGAAATGATAAAGCTACCCATTTCATTATGTATGAGGTCAATTTTTTTTGTTGGAGTTAAAATTAACGTAGATATATGAACGAACCTAACCAACCCTACCTAACCTAACCTAACCTATCTTTATAGGTTAGGTTAGGTTAGGTAGCCGAAAAAGTTAGGTTAGGTTAGGTAGTCGAAAATCAATTAATTCATGAAAACTTGGCTTATTAGGCAAATCGGGCCTTGAATAGTAGGCTGAGAAGTGAGTTCTGGCTACTAGGTACGACATATATAATATATAAATAGATATATATATATATATATATATA
>NC_091162.1:28298289-28315111 GCF_040958095.1 Procambarus clarkii
TCTCCGTGTTGCACGTAAAGGAGCCTTCAAGGATACCACCACCCAACACTTTGTAATGAAATGGAAAACGTGATGCTCACCTCTGTACTATTGGTCCATTAAAAGAGGTGAGAAACTTGGAAACATGTCAGATATAAAGGCAGAGGAAACTGATGTAACGATGACCAGATTAAGGCTGGGACACACCACACTGGCAGCACACACCTCTAAGTACACAACCCACTGGCACCACTCACACTGCTACATCAACACACTGGCACCACTCACACTGTACATCAACACACTGGCACCACTCACACTGTACATCAACACACTGGCACCACTCACACTGTACATCAACACACTGGCACCACTCACACTGTACATCAACACACCAGCACCACTCACACTGTACATCAACACACTGGCACCACTCACACTGTACATCAACACACTGGCACCACTCACACTGTACATCAACACACTGGCACCACTCACACTGTACATCAACACACTGGCACCACTCACACTGTACATCAACACACACAGCACCACTCACACTGTACATCAACACACTGGCACCACTCACACTGTACATCAACACACCAGCATCACTCACACTGTACATCAACACACCAGCATCACTCACACTGTACATCAACACACCAGCATCACTCACACTGTACATCAACACACTGGCACCACTCACACTGTTCATCAACACACTGGCACCACTCACACTGTACATCAACACACTGGCACCACTCACACTGTTCATCAACACACTGGCACCACTCACACTGTACATCAACACACCAGCACCACTCACACTGTACATCAACACACCAGCACCACTCACACTGTACATCAACACACCAGCACCACTCACACTGTACATCAACACACCAGCACCACTCACACTGTACATCAACACACTGGCACCACTCACACTGTACATCAACACACCAGCATCACTCACACTGTACATCAACACACCAGCATCACTCACACTGTACATCAACACACTGGCACCACTCACACTGTTCATCAACACACTGGCACCACTCACACTGTACATCAACACACTGGCACCACTCACACTGTTCATCAACACACTGGCACCACTCACACTGTACATCAACACACCAGCACCACTCACACTGTACATCAACACACCAGCACCACTCACACTGTACATCAACACCAGCACCACTCACACTGTACATCAACACACCAGCACCACTCACACTGTACATCAACACACCAGCACCACTCACACTGTACATCAACACACTGGCACCACTCACACTGTACATCAACACACCAGCATCACTCACACTGTACATCAACACACCAGCATCACTCACACTGTACATCAACACACTGGCACCACTCACACTGTTCATCAACACACTGGCACCACTCACACTGTACATCAACACACTGGCACCACTCACACTGTTCATCAACACACTGGCACCACTCACACTGTACATCAACACACCAGCACCACTCACACTGTACATCAACACACTGGCACCACTCACACTGTACATCAACACACCAGCACCACTCACACTGTTCATCAACACACCAGCACCACTCACACTGTACATCAACACACCAGCACCACTCACACTGTACATCAACACACCAGCACCACTCACACTGTACATCAACACACCAGCACCACTCACACTGTACATCAACACACCAGCACCACTCACACTGTACATCAACACACCAGCACCACTCACACTGTACATCAACACACTGGCACCACTCACACTGTACATCAACACACCAGCACCACTCACACTGTACATCAACACACTGGCACCACTCACACTGTACATCAACACACCAGCACCACTCACACTGTACATCATCACACCAGCACCACTCACACTGTACATCAACACACTGGCACCACTCACACTGTACATCAACACACCAGCACCACTCACACTGTACATCAACACACTGGCACCACTCACACTGTACATCAACACACTGGCACCACTTACACTGTACATCAACACACCAGCACCACTCACACTGTACATCAACACACCAGCACCACTCACACTATACATCAACACACCAGCACCACTCACACTGTACATCAACACACCAGCACCACTCACACTGTACATCAACACACCAGCACCACTCACACTGTACATCAACACACCAGCACCACTCACACTGTACATCAACACACTGGCACCACTCACACTGTACATCACACACTGGCACCACTCACACTGTACATCAACACACCAGCACCACTCACACTGTACATCAACACACCAGCACCACTCACACTGTACATCATCACACCAGCACCACTCACACTGTACATCATCACACCAGCACCACTCACACTGTACATCAACACACTGGCACCACTCACACTGTACATCAACACACCAGCACCACTCACACTGTACATCAACACACTGGCACCACTCACACTTACATCAACACACTGGCACCACTCACACTGTACATCAACACACCAGCACCACTCACACTGTACATCAACACACTGGCACCACTCCACACTGTACATCAACACACTGGCACCACTCACACTGTACATCAACACACCAGCACACTCACACTGTACATCAACACACCAGCACCACTCACACTGTACATCATCACACCAGCACCACTCACACTGTACATCATCACACCAGCACCACTCACACTGTACATCATCACACCAGCACCACTCACACTGTACATCAACACACTGGCACCACTCACACTGTACATCAACACACCAGCACCACTCACACTGTACATCAACACACTGGCACCACTCACACTTACATCAACACACTGGCACCACTCACACTGTACATCAACACACTGGCACCACTCACACTGTACATCAACACACCAGCACCACTCACACTGTACATCAACACACTGGCACCACTCACACTGTACATCAACACACTGGCACCACTCACACTGTACATCAACACACCAGCACCACTCACACTGTACATCAACACACCAGCACCACTCACACTGTACATCAACACACCAGCACCACTCACACTGTACATCAACACACTGGCACCACTCACACTGTTCATCAACACACTGGCACCACTCACACTGTTCATCAACACACTGGCACCACTCACACTGTACATCAACACACTGGCACCACTCACACTGTACATCACACACTGGCACCACTCACACTGTACATCAACACACTGGCACCACTCACACTGTACATCAACACACCAGCACCACTCACACTGTACATCAACACACCAGCACCACTCACACTGTTCATCACACTGACAGAATAAAGGGGTATGCTAAAATAGTCGGAATAGCAGGAGAGATTATTGTAATAGAGGGAGTACAGAGAACACATACGGCATACTTAGACACACAGACGCGATAAAGCACCTAAATTATTGGGATCGTCTCAAAGCTCTCCAAATGTGCTCACTACAAAGGAGACGAGAGAGATATAAAATAATATACACCTGGAAAATACTGGAGGGCCAGGTCCCAAATCTACACAGTAAAATAACAACATACTGGAGTGAACGATATGGATGAAAATGCAGAATAGAACCAGTGAAGAGCAGAGGTGCCATAGGCACAATCAGAGAACACTGTATAAACATCAGAGGTCCGCGGTTATTCAACGTCCTACCAGCGAGCATCAGAAATATTGCCGGAACAACCGTGGACATCTTCAAGAGGAAACAAGATCATTTTCTCCAAGGAGTGCTGGAGCAACCGGGCTGTCTTGGGTATGTGGACCTGCGGGTCTCTCCAAGCAACAGCCTAGTGGACCAAACTCTCAATTCAACCCTGGGTTCGGGCTGGGCTTGGGGAGTAGATGATTTCCCAGAACCCCATCAAGCAGGGACATTGGCCACCTGATGCTGTACACAGTAACCGTGCTGGAGAAGTGTGTACGGTGCCAACTGACAACTGTGGAGCACACCGTAGTGCTTTTTTATTTATTTATTTATTTTTTTATTATTATTTTCTACCACAGACGTGGCCACACATTTACAATGCTAACCAGCATATATACATTTTCTTCTGTCCTCCATGGACAGGGTTAGAGAAGTGTTAAACATATAGTTCAAGGGTTTATTGAACACTCAACCACAGAAGGTGATTCGGTGCTTTTAAAATGCTAAGCTAACCTACATACGTAAATACATAGATACACAGATTTACGTATGCCCTACATAAAGTGTTTGATATGTCCTTTACATAGTGTCATCAATGTACATTCACAAAGGTGAAATGTAATTCTGATCAGCTTCCATATATACTTTATACCCATACATACATACACACACACACACATATACATACACACACACACACACACACACATGCATTCACATACATTTGTCTCATTTACTCTGACAGGGTGAGGTAGCTGATAAAGAAACTAGTGTGCAATTAAGCACTTAATCACTGAAGGTGATGAAGGTGCTTTTACAAGCTCAGGTTATATAGTTACATCATATACATTGTATGATTGATATATTACATGGTCAATCTTGGATACAAGTCCAATATATCATCAAGTGTTCCAGTACTCTGTAGTATAGTAACTACAGAGTTCAGCATACCTTAGCCCAGGAGGGCGAAACTCAGTCAATATGGGACATTCTACAATATAATGTTCAAGAGAGTGCATGTTTTCTCTTTCACAAAGTTGACACATTGTGTACTCGACATTTGGGTTTTGAGAAAGCTGCCAGATACGTCTATATCCCAGGCGTATTCTGGCCACTATGACCTCGCATTGCCGGGTTCTTGTTCTATTAGTCCCATATGTGAATGTCTCCTCACGATATCTATCATAATATTTAATGCTACAACTTTCAGGTCTTTGAGAATTTGTTAGGTCGGTGAGATTTTCATTAGATATTTGTTTAAGTATTCTCTTTGTCACTGCTAATGAAACACCCATATCAATTTCTACCACTGGTTTTCTGCAGGCTGTCTTAGCAAGCATATCAACAGTGTCATGCCTTGAGATGCCAACATGTGATGGTATCCATAGGAATTTAATCTCAAATCTGTTTTCTTTAGCAGCTAAAACATTCATTCGAATATCACTGACTATTTTCTGGGTGTCACTACTATGTGCGTTCAATGCCAGGAGTGCACTCTGCGAGTCACAGTATATAAGTCCACTGCCTTTGTCTTTTAAAAATTCAGTGGCATTGTCATTGACGCGCTTCATTGCTGTATGTACGAGAGGAGATTGTTCAAATATGTTACATGCACATCCGGTACATCGTCCACCTTCTTCTACAGAGCCGTCGGTATAGCACTGATAAACATCGTTACCCATACTCCGAGTACTTTCAGTGATGCTTTTCAGTGTTAACTGTTTTAATAATGTGGTGTGCACACTATCTTTCTTGGGCGCATTTACAAAATCAACTGATAGATCCCAGTTATCCCATGGAGTAATTGGCTGATTAATCATTAGTTGAGTTGGGTACATATTTAATATTTTGATGGAGTTGGATACCTTGTAGAACCAAAATACATAATCAGATTTCGTTCTTCTTCTATAGACCTCAGGTGAGTGCAGCAAATTAGAAAGTTTAGCTTGAAACTTCATGTGTTGTCTAGATCTACTCAATGCCTTCACGCCGAAAACTGTGCTAATAGACAAAATTCTCACTTATGGTAGGTTATTTTAACTCTGCTCTCATATTAACTATTCTCGTGGACTTTGGAGCCCCAAGGATGAGACGCATAGCATCATTTTGCAAGGTTTCAAGAGATTTCAGCTCTTTGTCAGTATACAGTGTGAGATGTAGAGCATTGTAGTCAATCACAGAGTGTATAAATGATACATAAAACATTCTAGCAAGTCTCACGTTAAGTCCATGATTGAGACCAACAAGAAGTGTGACCGTAGTGCACACCGTAGTGCTAAGTGAGAGGAAGACACATGCTCAACTCACATTGACTCCTCAGGATATATAATAATACAATCATTCCTCTGGCTATAAGAATAATATATCCCCCGTAACTTCAGGTTATAGTATTAATAATATTAAAATAATAATAATAATAATAATAATAATAATAATAATGTTAAAATCGAGGTAAATTAGGTAGTTGTCTCATAAAATGAAGTGGTGTTAGAGTTGAGTAGTGAGGGGCTGTGTGGGCGGCCGCTGGGGGCTGTGTGGGCGGCCGCTGGGGGCTGTGTGGGCGGCCGCTGGGGGCTGTGTGGGCGGCCGCTGGGGGCTGTGTGGGCGGCCGCTGGGGGCTGTGTGGGCGGCCGCTGGGGGCTGTGCGGGCGGCCGCTGGGGGCTGTGCGGGCGGCCGCTGGGGGCTGTGCGGGCGGCCGCTGGGGGCTGTGTGGGCGGCCGCTGGGGGCTGTGTGGGCGGCCGCAGGGGGCTGTGTGGGCGGCCGCTGGGGGCTGTGTGGGCGGCCGCTGGGGGCTGTCAGCTCTTGAGCCACAACACTGAGAGCTCTCACTGTGTTGTGTGTGTATATTTATCTGGTATATTACTGGTGGTGGCCCTCACCCAGGCCCCTCACCCAGGCCCCTCACCCAGGCCCTCACCCAGGCCTTCACCCGGGCCCCTCACCCAGGCCCCTCACCCAAGCCCTCACCCAGGCCCCCTCACCCAGGCCCTCACCCAAGCCCCTCACCCAGGCCCCTCACCCAGGCCCCTCACCCAGGCCCCTCACCCAGGCCCCTCACCCAGGCCCCTCACCCAGGCCCTCACCCAGGCCTTCACCCGGGCCCCTCACCCAGGCCCCTCACCCAGGCCCTCACCCAGACCCCTCACCCAGGCCCCTCACCCGGGCCCCTCACCCGGGCCCCTCACCCAAGCCCTCACCCAGGCCCCCTCACCCAGGCCCCTCACCCAGGCCCCTCACCCAGGCCCCTCACCCAGGCCCCTCACCCAGGCCCCTCACCCAGGCCCTCACCCAGGCCCTCACCCAGGCCCCTCACCCAGGCCCCTCACCCAGGCCCCTCACCCAGGCCCCTCACCCGGGCCCCTCACCCAGGCCCTCACCCAGGCCCCTCACCCGGGCCCCTCACCCGGGCCCCTCACCCGGGCCCCTCACCCAAGCCCTCACCCAGGCCCCCTCACCCAAGCCCCTCACCCAAGCCCCTCACCCAGGCCCCTCACCCAGGCCCCTCACCCGGGCCCTCACCCGGGCCCTCACCCGGGCCCTCACCCAGGACACTCACCCAGGCCCTCACCCAGGCCGCTCACCCAGGCCCTCACCCAGGTGTAACGGGGGGTGGGGGAAATAGCTCTATCTTGTCCATTATTCCACCCCCCAGTTAACTAACGAGGCCGGGGGAAACAGCTCTCTCTAGTCCGTTATCCTGTCCCCAGTTAGCTAGCTAGTTAGCTAGCCACCGAATCACCTTCTGTGGTTGAGTGTTCAATAAACCCTTGAACTATATGTTTAACACTTCTCTAACCCTGTCCATGGAGGACAGAAGAAAATGTATATATGCTGGTTAGCATTGTAAATGTGTGGCCACGTCTGTGGTAGAAAATAATAATAAAAAAATAAATAAATAAATAAAAAAGCACTACGGTGTGCTCCACAGTTGTCAGTTGGCACCGTACACACTTCTCCAGCACGGTTACTGTGTACAGCATCAGGTGGCCAATGTCCCTGCTTGATGGGGTTCTGGGAAATCATCTACTCCCCAAGCCCAGCCCGAACCCAGGGTTGAATTGAGAGTTTGGTCCACTAGGCTGTTGCTTGGAGAGACCCGCAGGTCCACATACCCAAGACAGCCCGGTTGCTCCAGCACTCCTTGGAGAAAATGATCTTGTTTCCTCTTGAAGATGTCCACGGTTGTTCCGGCAATATTTCTGATGCTCGCTGGTAGGACGTTGAATAACCGCGGACCTCTGATGTTTATACAGTGTTCTCTGATTGTGCCTATGGCACCTCTGCTCTTCACTGGTTCTATTCTGCATTTTCATCCATATCGTTCACTCCAGTATGTTGTTATTTTACTGTGTAGATTTGGGACCTGGCCCTCCAGTATTTTCCAGGTGTATATTATTTTATATCTCTCTCGTCTCCTTTGTAGTGAGCACATTTGGAGAGCTTTGAGACCGATCCCAATAATTTAGGTGCTTTATCGCGTCTGTGTGTCTAAGTATGCCGTATGTGTTCTCTGTACTCCCTCTATTACAATAATCTCTCCTGCTATTCCGACTATTTTAGCATACCCCTTTATTCTGTCAGTGTGATGAACAGTGTGAGTGGTGCTGGTGTGTTGATGTACAGTGTGAGTGGTGCTGGTGTGTTGATTGTACAGTGTGAGTGGTGCCAGTGTGTTGATGTACAGTGTGAGTGGTGCCAGTGTGTTGATGTACAGTGTGAGTGGTGCCAGTGTGTTGATGTACAGTGTGAGTGGTGCCAGTGTGTTGATGAACAGTGTGAGTGGTGCCAGTGTGTTGATGAACAGTGTGAGTGGTGCCAGTGTGTTGATGTACAGTGTGAGTGGTGCTGGTGTGTTGATGTACAGTGTGAGTGGTGCTGGTGTGTTGATGTACAGTGTGAGTGGTGCTGGTGTGTTGATGTACAGTGTGAGTGGTGCCAGTGTGTTGATGTACAGTGTGAGTGGTGCCAGTGTGTTGATGTACAGTGTGAGTGGTGCTGGTGTGTTGATGTACAGTGTGAGTGGTGCCAGTGTGTTGATGTACAGTGTGAGTGGTGCCAGTGTGTTGATGTAAGTGTGAGTGGTGCCAGTGTGTTGATGTACAGTGTGAGTGGTGCTGGTGTGTTGATGTACAGTGTGAGTGGTGCCAGTGTGTTGATGTACAGTGTGAGTGGTGCTGGTGTGATGATGTACAGTGTGAGTGGTGCTGGTGTGATGATGTACAGTGTGAGTGGTGCTGGTGTGATGATGTACAGTGTGAGTGGTGCTGGTGTGTTGATGTACAGTGTGAGTGGTGCTGGTGTGTTGATGTACAGTGTGAGTGGTGCCAGTGTGTTGATGTACAGTGTGGAGTGGTGCCAGTGTGTTGATGTACAGTGTGAGTGGTGCTGGTGTGTTGATGTACAGTGTGAGTGGTGCCAGTGTGTTGATGTAAGTGTGAGTGGTGCCAGTGTGTTGATGTACAGTGTGAGTGGTGCTGGTGTGTTGATGTACAGTGTGAGTGGTGCCAGTGTGTTGATGTACAGTGTGAGTGGTGCTGGTGTGATGATGTACAGTGTGAGTGGTGCTGGTGTGATGATGTACAGTGTGAGTGGTGCTGGTGTGTTGATGTACAGTGTGAGTGGTGCTGGTGTGTTGATGTACAGTGTGAGTGGTGCCAGTGTGTTGATGTACAGTGTGAGTGGTGCCAGTGTGTTGATGTACAGTGTGAGTGGTGCTGTGTGTTGATGTACAGTGTGAGTGGTGCTGGTGTGTTGATGTACAGTGTGAGTGGTGCTGGTGTGTTGATGTACAGTGTGAGTGGTGCTGGTGTGTTGATGTATAGTGTGAGTGGTGCTGGTGTGTTGATGTACAGTGTGAGTGGTGCTGGTGTGTTGATGTACAGTGTAAGTGGTGCCAGTGTGTTGATGTACAGTGTGAGTGGTGCCAGTGTGTTGATGTACAGTGTGAGTGGTGCTGGTGTGTTGATGTACAGTGTGAGTGGTGCCAGTGTGTTGATGTACAGTGTGAGTGGTGCTGGTGTGATGATGTACAGTGTGAGTGGTGCTGGTGTGTTGATGTACAGTGTGAGTTGGTGCCAGTGTGTTGATGTACAGTGTGAGTGGTGCTGGTGTGTTGATGTACAGTGTGAGTGGTGCCAGTGTGTTGATGTACAGTGTGAGTGGTGCTGGTGTGTTGATGTACAGGTGAGTGGTGCTGGTGTGTTGATGTACAGTGTGAGTGGTGCTGGTGTGTTGATGTACAGTGTGAGTGGTGCTGGTGTGTTGATGTACAGTGTGAGTGGTGCTGGTGTGTTGATGTACAGTGTGAGTGGTGCTGGTGTGTTGATGAACAGTGTGAGTGGCTGGCTGTGTGTTGATGTACAGTGTGAGTGGTGCCAGTGTGTTGATGTACAGTGTGATGTGCTGGTGTGTTGATGTACAGTGTGAGTGGTGCCAGTGTTGTTGATGAACAGTGTGAGTGGTGCCAGTGTGTTGATGTACAGTGTGAGTGGTGCCAGTGTGTTGATGAACAGTGTGAGGGGTGCCAGTGTGTTGATGTACAGTGTGAGTGATGCTGGTGTGTTGATGTACAGTGTGAGTGATGCTGGTGTGTGATGTACAGTGTGAGTGGTGCCAGTGTGTTGATGTACAGTGTGAGTGGTGCTGGTGTGTTGATGTACAGTGTGAGTGGTGCTGGTGTGTTGATGTACAGTGTGAGTGGTGCTGGTGTGTTGATGTACAGTGTGAGTGGTGCTGGTGTGTTGATGTACAGTGTGAGTGGTGCTGGTGTGTTGATGTACAGTGTGAGTGGTGCCAGTGTGTTGATGAACAGTGTGAGTGGTGCCAGTGTGTTGATGTACAGTGTGAGTGGTGCCAGTGTGTTGATGAACAGTGTGAGTGGTGCCAGTGTGTTGATGTACAGTGTGAGTGATGCTGGTGTGTTGATGTACAGTGTGAGTGATGCTGTGTGTTGATGTACAGTGTGAGTGGTGCCAGTGTGTTGATGTACAGTGTGAGTGGTGCTGGTGTGTTGATGTACAGTGTGAGTGGTGCTGGTGTGTTGATGTACAGTGTGAGTGGTGCTGGTGTGTTGATGTACAGTGTGAGTGGTGCTGGTGTGTTGATGTACAGTGTGAGTGGTGCCAGTGTGTTGATGAACAGTGTGAGTGGTGCCAGTGTGTTGATGTACAGTGTGAGTGGTGCCAGTGTGTTGATGAACAGTGTGAGTGGTGCCAGTGTGTTGATGTACAGTGTGAGTGATGCTGGTGTGTTGATGTACAGTGTGAGTGATGCTGGTGTGTTGATGTACAGTGTGAGTGATGCTGGTGTGTTGATGTACAGTGTGAGTGGTGCCAGTGTGTTGATGTACAGTGTGAGTGGTGCTGGTGTGTTGATGTACAGTGTGAGTGGTGCCAGTGTGTTGATGTACAGTGTGAGTGGTGCCAGTGTGTTGATGTACAGTGTGAGTGGTGCCAGTGTGTTGATGTACAGTGTGAGTGGTGCCAGTGTGTTGATGTACAGTGTGAGTGGTGCTGGTGTGTTGATGTACAGTGTGAGTGGTGCCAGTGTGTTGATGTACAGTGTGAGTGGTGCCAGTGTGTTGATGTACAGTGTGAGTGGTGCCAGTGTGTTGATGTACAGTGTGAGTGGTGCCAGTGTGTTGATGTACAGTGTGAGTGGTGCCAGTGGGTTGTGTACTTAGAGGTGTGTGCTGCCAGTGTGGTGTGTCCCAGCCTTAATCTGGTCATCGTTACATCAGTTTCTCTGCCTTTATATCTGACATGTTTCCAAGTTTCTCACCTCTTTTTAATGGACCAATAGTACAGAGGTGAGCATCACGTTTTCCATTTCATTACAAAGTGTTGGGTGGTGGTATCCTTGAAGGCTCCTTTACGTGCAACACGGAGACGGGTAATGTGAGGCGTGTTGTGCATCGCCTGGCTGGTTGATCTACAAGTTTATTATGGACAATACCACAATGCGCTGCCACCCATTGGGTAGAGGTGTCATAACAGTTCAATGGATGTTGATGAAGTTGAAGGCTTGGGTAAACAAACTTACATACTAATACACTCTGACATACGCTACGTTGCGTTAATGTGGAGTGTCACATCAAGAGGTAACACCACCTTGCAGCAGGGATCCGTGCCACCAGTGAGAGAGGTGAGGCGGGACCACAGTCTCCACCCTCACCACACGCCTACAACAACTGTGAACACTGTGAACACTGAACACTGTGAACACTCTGGCAATTACTGCACCCGACACTGCCAGTATTTAAACAACACCTCAATTAACACATAATAATAATGCAATTAACGCTGACAATGACACAATCCACACAGGAAATTAACACTTTAATTAATACGCAATTATTTACGTTAACCTGTTAATCACACTCGGTTAATTAACGTTACTCACTGTAACTAAGACAAGATAATTACTTTAACACCAATAATTATAATTATATATACACTTGTTATTGACTTATGGTTAAGACGAAAAACAATAACAAGGAAGTGCACCTTGAGTCACTATACACCACAATACACAGTGGTCTACCCCCCCCCCTTGTCACTATACACAGTGGTCTACCCCCCCCCCTTGTCACTATACACAGTGGTCTACCCCCCCGTGTCACTATACACTGTGGTCTACCCCCCCTTGTCACTATACACAGTGGTCTACCCCCCCGTGTCACTATACACTGTGGTCTACCCCCCCCCATGTCACTATACACAGTGGTCTACCCCCCCATGTCACTATACACAGTGGTCTACCCCCCCCTTGTCACTATACACAGTGGTCTACCCCCCCGTGTCACTATACCCAGTGGTCTCCCCCCCCTTGTCACTATACACAGTGGTCTACCCCCCCCCTTGTCACTATACACAGTGGTCTACCCCCCCGTGTCACTATACACAGTGGTCTACCCCCCGTGTCACTATACACAGTGGTCTACCCCCCCCCGTGTCACTATACACAGTGGTCTACCCCCCCCGTGTCACTATACACAGTGGTCTACCCCCCCCGTGTCACTATACACAGTGGTCTACCCCCCCGTGTCACTATACACAGTGGTCTACCCCCCGTGTCACTATACAGTGGTCTACCCCCCCCCGTGTCACTATACACAGTGGTCTACCCCCCCCCCGTGTCACTATACACAGTGGTCTACCCCCCCGTGTCACTATACACTGCGGTCTACCCCCCCCCCGTGTCACTATACACTGTGGTCTACCCCCCCGTGTCACTATACACAGTGGTCTACCCCCCCGTGTCACTATACACAGTGGTCTACCCCCCCGTGTCACTATACACAGTGGTCTACCCCCCCGTGTCACTATACACAGTGGTCTACCCCCCCCCCCGTGTCACTATACACAGTGGTCTACCCCCCCGTGTCACTATACACAGTGGTCTACCCCCGTGTCACTATACACAGTGGTCTACCCCCCGTGTCACTATACACAGTGGTCTACCCCCCCCCGTGTCACTATACACAGTGGTCTACCCCCCCGTGTCACTATACACAGTGGTCTACCCCCCCTCGTGTCACTATACACAGTGGTCTACCCGTGTCACTATACACAGTGGTCTACCCCCCCGTGTCACTATACACAGTGGTCTACCCCCCCGTGTCACTATACACAGTGGTCTACCCCCCCTTGTCACTATACACAGTGGTCTACCCCCCCGTGTCACTATACACAGTGGTCTACCCCCCGTGTCACTATACACAGTGGTCTACCCCCCCTTGTCACTATACACAGTGGTCTACCCCCCCCGTGTCACTATACACAGTGGTCTACCCCCCCGTGTCACTATACACAGTGGTCTACCCCCCCTTGTCACTATACACTGTGGTCTACCCCCCCGTGTCACTATACACAGTGGTCTACCCCCCGTGTCACTATACACAGTGGTCTACCCCCCCGTGTCACTATACACAGTGGTCTACCCCCCCGTGTCACTATACACAGTGGTCAACCCCCCGTGTCACTATACACAGTGGTCTACCCCCCCGTGTCACTATACACAGTGGTCTACCCCCCCCGTGTCACTATACACAGTGGTCTACCCCCCCGTGTCACTATACACAGTGGTCTACCCCCCGTGTCACTATACACAGTGGTCTACCCCCCCCCCGTGTCACTATACAAGTAGTAGGGAAGGCGCCTCACAGGTACCTTTTTTTTCTGGGAGAAAAAAGGTACCTGTGCGCCCCAAGGGTTTCAGGTAATTTAGAATATCCCCTGTGCGCCCCAAGGGTTTCAGGTAAATTTAGAATATCCCCTGTGCGCCCAAGGGTTTCAGGTAAATTTAGAATATCCCCTGTGCGCCCCAAGGGTTTCAGGTAAATTTAGAATATCCCCTGTGCGCCCCAAGGGTTTCAGGTCCAAAGGGAAAAAGTGCCTGTGCGCCCCAAGGGTTTCAGGTCCAAAGGGAAAAAAGGTACCTGTGCGCCCCAAGGGTTTCAGGTCCAAAGGGAAAAAAGGTACCTGTGCGCCCCAAGGGTTTCAGGTAAATTTAGAATATCCCCTGTGCGCCCCAAGGGTTTTCAGGCGAATTTGGGGAGTCACAGATTTAGAATTAGGGAATTCTTATAATGAAAAATAATGTCATACGAGTTTGCTAAGTTCTTATAAGAAAAATAATTTCCGAGACTTAGAAGTTTGTTAAGGCCTTATGGGAGAAATTCAAATAACATGTGTAGCACTTTAGGGCTTCCAGGAGAACTCTACGGACATATTTTACATGTTTTCAACTTACAAAATCGTCTATGTAAGCCTTAGTTATTCATATAAATTTAGAAAAGCACCTGTGTAAGTCATTGTTTTCAGGGTTTCGTACATCACACACCCCCCTCCCTCTCCCCCTTACCTCGCAATCTGTCGCATCACCTTTATTTACTTTGCGCCCAGCCAGTCAGTCGGCTCTTAATCTTATCTTATCTTATCCATAATATCTGGACCGTCCCTCCTCTCTCTCTCTCCTCTTCATATTATTCTCTCTCTTGCTATTTTCCAACATCGTATGTTTGCTCCTTTTCATTAAGCAAGTCAGTATGTTTGCTCCTTTTCATTAAGCAAGTCAGTTTTACACAAATAAATCATGTTAGTAAGCAAGTTCTAGCTCACGTTCCCCACCTTAGTCCCCTGTCGTATAAAGAATACTATCATTCCAATCCCTCTAAAATTTTAAAATAATCATATTTCAAATGTAGTTCAATACAGTAATTAGTTACCAAGCTCCAGCTCTTGTCCTCCGCCTTAGCTCTCTCTCGTATCTTCGCTACTAGCAGTCCAATTTCCCTGAAATTTCTACCCTCTGTATTTCAGACATAGTTTAGTAAATGCAAACAATTATCAAACTCTAGCTCTTGTCCCCAGCTTAGTTCATTTGTACAAAATCATTAGTAACAGTCCAAAATTTCCCTGAAATTTCTACCCTCTGTATTTCAGACATAGTTTAGTAAATGCAAACAATTATCAAACTCTAGCTCTTGTCCCCAGCTTAGTTCATTTGTACAAAATCATTAGTAACAGTCCAAATTCCCTGAAATTTCTACCCTCTGTATTTCAGACACCGTAAATAAGATCAAAACAGTTACCAAGCTCCAGCTCTTGTCCTCCGCCTTAGCTCTCTCTCGTATCTTCGTTAGTAACAGATCAATTCCCCTGAAATTTCTACCCTCTATATTTCAGACACCGTAAATAAAATCAAATAGTTATCGAGCTCCAGCTCTCGTCCCCGCCTTAATTCTCTTTCGTATCTTTATAAATAACCCATCAATTTCCCTAAAATTAAAAGCAGACATACTTCAAAGTTAGTAAATAAGATCAAGTCAGTTACTGAGCTCCAGCTCTCGTCCCCGCCTTAGTTCTCTTTCATATCTTTGTAAATAAACCATCAATTTCCCTGAAATTTTTACCCTCTGTATTTCAGACATAGTAAATATGAAGTAAACAATTATAAAACTCTAGCTCTTGTCCTCTGTCCAAGCTCACTTTTGTAAAATCATTACTCTCAGTCCAAATCACCCAACTACATTTTCAGACATAGTAAATAAAAACCAGTTCAGTTATCAAGTTTCAACTCTTGTGCCCCAGCTTAGTTCATTTGTACAAGTTCTTTATTTTCCAACTAAATCACCCTGAGATTTAAGATCACCGTATTTCTAACGTAGTAAAATTAATCGGGGCATTAACCAAGCTCCATTCCCTCTGCCTTAGATCATCAGACATAAATATTTTCGATCAAGTCCGTCTCCAGCTTAACTCTTACCCTTTCCCTCCCTTACCTTCTCATCCCCAACTTATCCAAACCTTCAATAATCGTACTGTATTTGCATATTTTCTCTATATTCACTGTGTTCTTCGTATTCTCATCCGTGTTCACTCCATGTTCTTCAAAATGTTCACAGTCCCATTCAGTTCATATTTTCACAAGTATCTCCATTTTTTATGTAATCTTTCTCTTAGTCTCATTATGTTCTCTACAAATTCTAGTCATATTTTCTATGTTTTCATATTCATCACATGTTCTCTTTACAACTTTTATACTCAATATTCATGCTAACTTCCATATTTTGTGTTCTTTGTCAATATTCATGTTCTCAATGTTCTTAGCTTGTTCTTCACATGTTCAGTGTTCATTCTTTGTATTCCCTATGTTCCTTATCATGTCTTCATATTCTCTATAAGTTCATATTCCCTGCATGTTCACTCTATTCATCAACTGTTTCTTACATGTTTTCTGTGTTCACCGTATGTTCACTGTGTTCATTCCCTTACTTAACCTCAATTTTTATGTTCTTTGTTTCTTCCATTCACTAACTAGTTCTTTGTCAAATAATATTATACTGCATTACAGTTCCCTCAACAATTTTAGTCACCAAGTTTTTATTTGCAAAAACTATGTCAAAGTAATTCTCGTAGTCAACTTAATAGTTCTACCAACCCCGTTCTTAAACAAATCTACACTTTATTCAGTTCCAAATTTACAAAGACAAACCTTTCTTGTAACTTCTTAACTAAAAATCTTTCGCCAATCAACTGAAACATAGTCACTTTCCTCATTTCTCAACTAAACTTATTATCCAGTCAACTAAAAATAGTCAGAAATAGCCTCGTTCAACACTGTTCTTAACTAAAACAACCTTTCTCTTAGCTA
>NC_091162.1:28318111-28375611 GCF_040958095.1 Procambarus clarkii
GGGCTCAGTCTGTGGGACTAGAGTTCTCTGTGCGGGCTGGTTACCCGGAGGTTGCCCTGGCTTGTGAAATGCTCTCTGTCCCTGTGTTTGCGATTTATGGGGTCGAGTTGGTAACGGCCCGTAGGGCAATTGTGAAGTTTGCAGAGGAGGTGGCGTATCGCGATTTTCTCCGGCGATACGAGGGGCGGACACTGCCCTTGCCGGATGGTGCGGGCACTGTCACCCTCTCGGATAGGAGTGGTGCACTTACTTACATCAGTGTGCATGGGGCTCCCTTGGAGTTTCCAGAGGCTCTGCTACGGCGGTATTTCGGCCGTTTTGGCGCAGTTGTTAGTGTGAAAGTGAACGTGGTGTCTTCTAGTCCTCTTAAGGGTGTGAGGTCTAACATTCGCACCCTGGGCATGAGACTCCGGGCGGATATTCCGTCCTCTGTGCGCCTTATGGGGTTCAACGTTCGGGTGTTTTACGCCCGTCAGCCGCGGACGTGTTATCGTTGTGGTCTTTAGGGCCATCAGGCTGCTGACTGTTCTGCGCCTCCTGTTGCACCAGTGAATCTCTTCAGTGAGGAGGATTTTCCGCCCCTTCCTGTGGGGGATGATTCGGTGGGTATGGACGTCTCTTCAGCTGAGGAGGTGCCCTCTGTAGCAGCTGTTGCTCTGCCTGTTGCGCCCCTTGTTGTTGCCGCATCTCCTCCGGAGGTTGGGTCTTCGCCTAGTGCTCCAGCTGGTGTCCCTGAGCAACCCGTTCTCGGAAATTTAATAAGTCAATATTGACTTATTAAATATGTGCATAGGTGACATACTTAACATAATAGATACCCTTAAAAAGATTCATAGAAAACACCGACCTTACCTAACCTTGTTAGTATCTTAAGATAAGCATCTTATTGCTTCGTAATTACAATTATTACCTAACCTATAATAGGTATAGGTTAAGTAATAATTGTAATTACGAAGCAATAAGATGCTTATCTTAAGATACTAACAAGGTTAGGTAAGGTCGGTGTTTTCTATGAATCTTTTTAAGGGTATCTATTATGTTTAGTATATCACCTATGCACGTAGTTAATAAGTCAATATTGACTTTACGAATTTGCGAGAACAGGTTGCCCTGAGCCTCTTCCGCCTGCCGTTTGCTCAGACCCCTCGTCTTCTAGTTCTTCCTCTGCTGTGTCTGTCCCGGTCCCTGCGCCCTCGCCGTCTGTTCCGGCTGTGCTGGGAGCTGAGGTGGTTCCGGCATTCCCTCCTGTGCCTGGCCTGGTGCCCCGTGTGGTTGAGAAGGCTGCCGTGCTGCGGCGTGCGTCGGTTCGTTCGGTTGGTGCTGCGCGGGTCGCTGAGTCTTCCTCCGGGTCTGATGATGTGCGGCCCGAGCCTAAGCGTTCCCGGCGTTCTTCTGCGTGGGCTGATGTTGGCGAATTCGACGAGTGTCGTCCTTCCGTTGACGGTGGAGTGGCTCCGGATGTGGTGCACACTACGGTGGTGGCGGAGGTACACTTGCCTGAGGATGCCGGTGCCGGCGTTTCAGCCTCACCTTCTGGTCCGGTGTCCGAGGGTCCTGCTTCAGGTGCGTTGCCTGCGTCGGATGGCTCCGGTTCTTCGTGGGCGGTGGTTCCCCCTGCTGTAGTTGGTGGTGAGCGGGGTGGCCTGGTAGTGATGTTGAGAAAGGATGCTCGCTCTGGATGTTCTGTGGCCCCTTCCTCGTTACCCGTTTCCTCGGCAGCGGTCTTGCCGCCTCTTCCGTTTCCTGCAGTCCCTTCCGTGTCTCCTGCGGTATCCGTGGAAGTGCTATCGTCTCAGCATCCGGCACCTGCTCCGATGAAGAAGGCGTGGCAGGCTCGGCGACCCTCGTCCGCTTCTCCGGTGTCATCTGCTTCCTCGAAGGGCGTGGTTAGCGCTCCCCAGCCTCGTTATGCGACTTGTGTCAGTGACCTTGGGCGTTGGCCGATGCCGCCATATATAGATGTTCCCGAGTTTATGATACCCGCTCGAGAGCGGGGGATCGCAAACCCTACCGACCTTGAAGATCTAGTCTGGGAAGCTTACAAGGCGAAATATCCTCAATGATCTTTTCCCGGAGAAGTACATTTTTCACGAGGTTCCTCGCAAGTGATTTCTATGTATTTTGTGTTGCCTGGTTGTGGGGTGTGTATGTGAGTGGGTGGGGTGGGTATTGTTTCCCGGTTCCTGCGTGCTCAGGTTTGTATTGTGGGTTTTTTTTGTATGGCTCGTGGGGGGGTGTGCGGTTCCTATGCGTTTGTGTGTTCGGTTGTGGATGTCGTGTGCGCTTGTTTGTCATCTTGTGTGCCCTTCAGGCTGTTGGCGTGTGCTCTTTGTTATGTGTGCATTATGTGTGTGAGGTGTTAGCGGACTTGTTTTGTATGTTTCTCGCCTCTCTGTTTCCCTTATGTTTGTATTGCGCTGTGTTTATATTTGTGTTATGTTTGTATATGCATTTTTGTTTTGTGGTCAGCCCTTCTGGCTGGTCTTCTCTTGATTTGTTCCTTTGTCATTGTACGTGTGTGTGCTTTGTACTTTTGTTCTATGTTATATTTGTTCTGTTTTTATTGTACATTATACGCATGCTTGCATGTAAAAATAAAAAAAAAAAAAGTACTACGTTAATCACAAACAATTGTCTCTCTTAGACAACAACATGATGGTACTCTACGTTAATCATTAACACTTGTCTCTCTTAACACAAGTCATCTTATTAACAATAACTCAAGACTCTTGCATTACATCACACTTGACTCCTTGCAAGTATTCAGTGAGTATTTCTTAATTAAGGTCAAACGGACCACTAATTACATCCCAATTGAGTTATGTTAACTAAGCCTACCCACAGTAATGACACACGGTTAGGCAACAACAAAAGTATATTACTGCCCCCTTAATCTTGCAACCGTTGCAAGGGACTACTGTGAGCAATCACGACTACTTCAGCAAGACAATTTACGTTAATATAAAACACCGTCGCTACGCGGACAGCTGGCGCTAATTCTTCTTAATTAGGCAAATTAACTAATTGCTTGCTCTCATTAAGTACTGTGAATTCCCTGAATACTCAAAGGGGTCCCTTAAAGCCTCAACACAGTTCCTATGGCAGTAATATTGTATACCAACAACAACACTGCCCAAACCTACAGCATAATAATGCCGTCAGCATACACCACATGCTAATGACATCATTAGGCAATCAGTCAGCAATCTCTTCTACTGACTCACCACACAACACAGTACATGCATATTCATGCAAATGAAACACATAGAAATGGCATTCACATAATCAATGAAAATTTTATCACCAGAAAATGTATCCCTAAGTACACAGACCTCAGGGTATCCACTGACATCCCTGCAACCTGGCCTGCCTACCTCTGCAATGGTATAATTAACATGTGGCACTATGGCATAAAATCTAGACTGAACGATTATATAGAATCGACATAACTGGATCACTTATATGGTAAATCTCTACACTGACCGGTTACATACTCGAGTCAGTCTACACACAACATATAACTATATATATATATATAACTACTTGTGTGGTACCATGTACAACGTCCATCTCCAGGTACGTCCCAAACAGTCACCTGGACGTCAGTACAGACAGCTGTGTCTCGGCTGCTTCCCACGCCTGGCAGGCGCTATGGGACCACACAGCTGTTACCGAAATTAACACAATTCTGAGACACTGTAACACCTAACAACTATTATTGTACTCGCGGCTCCTTAAATCCTCAACACATTCATTTCCCCGGTCACTACCACACTGGCTGCAGAACACCTAGCTCGCTCCACGTGCGACGACTAGGTGTGGCCCTAGGATGCCCAGGGAAGGTGGCCAAGCGTGGCCAAAGGGGTGGCCACGAGGTAAGCGCTGGGCGTCACAGCACCCCACCCGGGCTGGGGTGGCTGGCGCGGGGGTTGGCCGGGGTGGCCTGGGGTGGCCGGCGCGGGGGTGGCCTGGGGTGGCCCCCGGCGGCTGGCCAAGGTGGGCAGCGTGGGTGGCGCGCACATGAGATGCCTCAGGCCGGCCTGGCTAGCACCCACAGGCATACAGAATGGGGATGGGAGAACCATCAAACACCCCCATCAAACCAGAGCATGCCTTGCTCGTACACTGGGGTGACAATGGCCGGCGGCGTCACCACATGGCGGACCCAACAAGGTGGAATTCAAAGTCCAACAGGGGCCTGTAAAATCACCACAATTACACTAGGTGGCCCTGCCCATATTCCACCAATTGTCCATTAACACTAGACAGGATACTCGGACCAGATGCGAGGGATCCATCTGATACACCATGAGGCCTGCCAGCTGCCTCATGGTGAACACTGTAAACTGTCTCTTAGCTTTTTACTGTTCTTTCCGTACTCCTTGGCCCCCTTTCATGCAAATTGGGCCTCAACACAACCCATGACGGCAAGAGTGCCATGCACAATGAGTAATGAGGATGACACAGTGATTAACGGGGGTGGAGGTGGCAAGCTGCCACCCCCCCACCCAATCACTTCCTCCTTAGCTTGCCGCCCAGCTCAAACTGACTATTTGGCGGGCTAGGGGAACTCAAATGCCCATATCTCCCCCCTACCTTGTCTTGACCAATCAGCACAAAGCCGGCAAAACTCCATGGTGCCGCTTCCAATCACAGCTGTTCGCGCCAAAACTCACCTAGAGGTGAAGGTGCCGCTACCAATCACAGGCGCCCCTCACCCTCAGGCGTCCCGTGACGTCACAAGGAGGGGGAGGCCTAGGACTGGCGCGATGTCTCACATGGTGGGAGGGGGGGGGGGCGACGTTCATCCCACTGTCCCCCCACCTCTAAAACCGTTAAGAGTCAAGTATCCACTCATACCACTTCACTCTCAAATCTCATCCTATTTCACAGAAACAGGAAAAATTCTGTAACTCCCTCTACAGAGCAATCACAGACCTCTGATTAGTCTTAAACGACAGTCCTTAACATAAGCTTTCATCCAACACCACACAAGTGCATGTTAGTTTGAAAGCTTCTTGTCTAGAGTCCCTAGAGCGACTCTAGCCTAATCTAGAAAACTAGGAAAACTAGCTGAGGTAATTTTCATTCCCTCACAGATGGTAAGGTTTAGCTGACCTGTGGTGGTGCACAACTATGTGACAGTGCTATTGTCTTCTTACCAGTAAGGTTAGAAGGGGATTATTGTGTGGATCACAGTTGCTAAGTGTTATCACTTAGCAACTTAGTGTTATCACTAAATTCTCAAAGTGTAACTTCTGTGGTGAAGTGACATTTTTACTATTGCTGTGTGGGGACTATTTTGATGCCTGTGTGCACTCTAACTCTGGGGAGGAGATTCCTCACTGAAAGATTTTGTAGTCATTGTGAACTCTAACTTTTGAAGACGAATAATTGACTTTCGCCATTTGTCAGTCCAGTGGGACAGTTTTTCTGAAGGCAAAGTGATAGTTAACTGACTTGTCTGAGCATGAACATGAGTAACACATTACCCACCACTCTGGGTATGTAACGTCACCACCCACCAAGATCTTTGCTTAGTGACATCTAGCCGCTGTGACGTGTACCTTGTGTTAACTTACTAGATTGTTACGTGGTTGTGGGTATGTATATACATAATAAATAAGCTGTGTTATGTAGATAAGTTCGCCCCATTAAACTGTGATTTTACTTGAGACTCTCTCTCAACCCTAGACATATTGAACTTACATATTTGAGGCCAGGAGGTTCACTGATTCATGAGTGAAAGGTCTACTCCACGAGCCTTGCTTGGCATTAAGACAGGCAGCTGCACAAATGAAGATGCATCTAAATGGGTTAATACAAAAAAATTGTATGGGAAAAGTTTGCATTTAAGCTACAACTACACGATGCTATTTTTTTTTGGGGGGGGGGGGGGGGGAGAGACGTGTCATCAAAGACCAGTAGATTTTATCTGAAACTTCCTGAACAGTTGAGGGTAAACTTTCCCATAGACTTGTATGATTCTTTTGGCCTCAGACTTGCACATTTCGCAGTCTGCTCTTCAAGCAATTGAAAACTTCTCCTGGAAGATCGACAGCAAGAACCTCATATTACCAATTATAAATGACCTAATCGCTGCACAGAGCAAAGAGTCTCGAATCTCCTTTGTATGGATACCTTCACACATAAATATAACCCATCATAATGAGACAGACATTGCAGCCAAATTAGCGTGTAACAAAGATAAAGTTGAATTAGATCTAGGTATCCCCATCTCTTCTGTCAAAACTATATTGTTCCAAACACTCAGATCTGGCAGAAAAGAAATTACTGACTCCCAACGACCTGAAAGCACTAGTATAAAAAACTATGATTTGTTCAGATCTGAAACCTATATCTATGGGCAGCACGAAACATCCACCAGACTGTGCGACACAGTGGTTGCCAGGATCAGGTTGGGTTACCGTTACCTGTGGCAGGTGGCTACAGGTGACGGGTCTCCCAATCCTGAGCACTCCAGGTGCAAACTCTGTGAGCAGGAACTGCGGCATGTTCTCCCACACTACATCACCGAATGCCCAGTTATTCAGACCCGTTGGCATGAGGTACCTGGAGCTTCGCAATTACTTTATTCACTCTCGTGTTTTTGAAGATATCCTCAAAATGCATCCAAAATTTGTCAGTGGAGGCTACTGACATATGGTCCTGTATGACTAACCATCCTGTGAGATGGCGACTTTTATTATCACTGCTGCCTTATTCACTCTTATGTTGATATCTTCATAATGCATCCAGAGTCTGTCAGTGCAGACTACTTATCACATGCCTCTGTATGACTAACTGTGAGAGGATGGTCTCTTAAGATTATCCCACAGCTGACTTGAATGGCTCATCGCAGTGCACAGTGCACCGATCTCGTGCACAAGCCCTATCTCTGTTAACCCTGGATAGTAAACTGTCATGTTGGGTATCTCCAGGATGCCCACTTAACCAGGAATACGTTTATAATACGGAGGCCGCCGAATGTCCAGGCAGGAAGTAGATACAGGGAAGTTAAGCACCCATGCCATTTGGTCAGAGAGTACATAGCTGGTGCGAATCGTGAGAGAGGATGCTAGCGAGGCGACAGATCTGACCTCTGGGGTCAGCCGCGCGATGGAGAATAACTGACGTGGTCGTGACGTGTTCATGACGTCACCTCTGTTACTGATCAGGGAATGATCAATATGATTGGTTCCCGCTCTTTTGCTGCAATGTCATTGGTCAAATTGTAATCCGTTGTGTTGTGTCCCACGAGATGCTCTGCAGCCTCTGGCAAGGGTATTGAGGAAGTGTAGGAAGGAAGGAAGTTCGTAGGAAGTTCGTGAGGAAGTTCGTAGCTAGTGGACGTGTCCTGTTCTGTCTATCGGCCAATAGACTTTACACCGTACATTCCTCACCGTCAAGTTAAACTCGGTTTCTTTTCGATATACCAAAGCTCGCCTGGAATCGCGATCGTGACTATATTGCTTAGAAGCCTAGTGATAAATCACCAGAGTGAAACAGACTGGTATCAGGTAAACCCCGGTGACAAGTTGAGATCGTCTGTGAGAAATCTACAGTGAACTATGGTAGTGCCGCCGCCTAAGTAAATCTGTGTTTGACTTTTACCACAGTGTACCGCTTGGTACCATATAATCAGAAGCCACCCACCGCCACTCACCAGGCGCCATCTCACACCAGAGGGTGTAGCTAGCCTGAAGCTGGCAGCCACCCTGCCTCACTCTACTACGTGACGTCACTACCTTACTCACCACCAGTGCCATCAAGTGTGTGTGTGTGTGTGTGTGTGTGTGTGTGTGTGTGTGTGTGTGTGTGTGTGTGTGTGTGTGTGTGTGTCTGTCAGACATACAGCGTGCCCTCCTGCAATTACCCTCCGTCAAGTATGGTTTGTGGGAAAGCCTGTCGCCAATGGTCTCACGTCAGAACGAGCAAAACCAGCTGTCAGACACCCTACGAGTTCTTGCATAAATGTGCCTGAATGAGTGAGTGAATAAGAGAGGTAGCCTACCTGTAAGTACAAGATCTTGTTATTGTATTATTGTGTCTGTCTGTCTGTGCTGATCTGAGGGATCAACCACAGTTCTGACATTTTTATACCCGACACAGGTATAGGTGGAGACCTGGACACCCGACGGTGTATGCGTGTTTATCTGTGCGGTATCACGACATTTCACTCGTCTGTGAATGTGAGCTTCACATACACCACACATTTAGTTATTGTGTGACACAATTATTGTGCATGTTATTGTCTGTCCCATTGACAGTGCCATTGTGATTTATTGCGCATCATTACCGAGTATCCGGTTGGATTTTTTTTTTTTTTTTTTTTGAGATATATACAAGAGTTGTTACATTCTTGTACAGCCACTAGTACGCGTAGCGTTTCGGGCAAGTCCTTAATCCTATGGTCCCTGGAATACGATCCCCTGCCGCGAAGAATCGTTTTTTCATCCAAGTACACATTTTACTGTTGCGTTAAACAGAGGATACAGTTAAGGAATTGCGCCCAGTAAATCCTCCCGGCCAGGATACGAACCCATGACATAGCGCTCGCGGAACTCTTGTGATCCCTTTGCATACTGGCAGTTAAGTTGCCGTGTTAATGATTGGCTGTCAACTGTGTTAAGTTAGGTGTTACTCCACGAGTGGATCCGAATTGATTAGCCAGACGTCAAGAGTCTCACTAATGCAACCATTGCCTTTCTGACGCCAATCTAAAGTAAATCAAGCACCCTGTGTATTAGTGGTTAAGTTAGTAAATAAACTACTGTTAAGCTTTATGTGGTGTTTCCGTTGAACCACTTCTGAATACTGCCAACTATTTACTCAAGCCTTCAGCTCTAGGTGTCTTCAACACCGAGTTGCCTATATTCACTAAACTATAAAAGTGATGAGGACCCTAGGAGTCCCTTAAAGTGTTAAATCATTGAGGAGATTCCAACGATCAACGTGGACCAGGACCAGGTGAGGCTAGTCTGAGAAGAGACCCTCAAGGACTCTAACTCGACCTTGCTCCCAGGCCCTGTACGGTTGCTCTCGTATTTTCTCTGCTAATTCCGACAGTTTCGTGAAGCGTCTGCCACATGTACATTGGCGACGTGCGCATTGCAGTCGGGAAAGCAAAATAGAAAACCCCACACTAACCATCCTATGTGATGTGGATTTTAGCATCACGTAGCTAGCTTTTTGACACACTGTACTCCCCTTCATATAGTCTAGGGCAGCTGCACAAATGCAGATGTACCTAAATGTGTTAACAAAGAAAAAGAGAGACTTTAGTGTGGACGTTACATTTAAGGCAGACTTAAATGGTCTGCTTAGCTCGTAGATTTAAATGGACTTCCTAGATCATTACTTACAATTGAGTCCCCCACACAACTCCCAAATATTCCTGGGAAATAAACTGTACAGTTAGTGTGTCTCCGGTTTTACAATCAATATCCCATAGACTGCCTCAGCGACTCCAAGTTACACACACTTGTATAATGTTGTCATACTTGAGTGTCACTGAAGAGTGTGTCTTCCCTCCCCTTGTTGTTGCCACGCACCCAAGCACCACCACAACCACAACCACCGTGGCCACCACAACTGCCACCACAACCATCACCACCACCATGGAAGAAACAGGGGAACTTACAAACATTCAATGGGAAATTGTTCTATGTAATACAAATCCTACACAAGGAACAGAAAAACTTACTTCTGAAGCATATGAAGTCTATCTGAAACATGTATTGTGAGGAAAGCCAGAGAAAGGACCAACGTAGGAAGATAACGGAGGTCACACTACTAAAGGACCAACGTAGGAAGATAACGGAGGTCACACTACTAAAGGACCAACGTAGGAAGATAACGGAGGTCACACTACTAAAGGACCAACGTAGGAAGATAACGGAGGTCACACTACTAAAGGACCAACGTAGGAAGATAACGGAGGTCACACTACTAAAGGACCAACGTAGGAAGGTAACGGAGGTCACACTACTAAAGGACCAACGTAGGAAGATAACGGAGGTCACACTACTAAAGGACCAACGTAGGAAGATAACGCAGGTCACACTACTAAAGGACCAACGTAGGAAGGTAACGGAGGTCACACTACTAAAGGACCAACGTAGGAAGATAACGGAGGTCACACTACTAAAGGACCAACGTAGGAAGATAACGCAGGTCACACTACTAAAGGACCAACGTAGGAAGATAACGCAGGTCACACTACTAAAGGACCAACGTAGGAAGATAACGCAGGTCACACTACTAAAGGACCAACGTAGGAAGATAACGCAGGTCACACTACTAAAGGACCAACGTAGGAAGATAACGCAGGTCACACTACTAAAGGACCAACGTAGGAAGGTAACGGAGGTCACACTACTAAAGGACCAACGTAGGAAGATAATGCAGGTCACACTACTAAAGGACCAACGTAGGAAGATAACGCAGGTCACACTACTAAAGGACCAACGTAGGAAGGTAACGGAGGTCACACTACTAAAGGACCAACGTAGGAATATAACGGAGGTCACACTACTAAAGGACCAACGTAGGAAGATAACGCAGGTCACACTACTAAAGGACCAACGTAGGAAGATAACGGAGGTCACACTACTAAAGGACCAACGTAGGAAGATAACGCAGGTCACACTACTAAAGGACCAACGTAGGAAGATAACGCAGGTCACACTACTAAAGGACCAACGTAGGAAGATAACGCAGGTCATACTACAAGAGAAACACAAAATAACGGAAATGCTTAAGCAGACGCGACTTTCCATACAAGGAGGAATAATTTAAACAGGGAGATTGAAGAAATCGAACAGAGACTGTTCGATTTCATGTCAGATTGAAGAAAGTCAACTAGAACAGAAAGCAATGCAATAAAGAAAAACCCAAAATATTTCTTCAAATCTGCGAAGTCAAAAGCAAAAACCACTGCCAGTATTGGACCTATTCGTACTAGTATGATAAAGAAATTAGTGAAACCCCAAAAAAAAAAACACTATGGGGACATGTTTAGCACTCCAATATACAGTATGAAATTGGAAGATCCGGACAGCTTCTTTATGCGTGATACCCAAACCCCTGTAAATATAACTGATATCAACACAAACGTGGCAGATTTTGAAAGGGAAATTGACAACGTGCCCATGCACTCAGTCCCTCGGTCACACTCTTGCAAGTCAACATTTATAAAGAAATGCAAGATGCCAGTAGTGCAGGCACTCAGTACAGGCACTCAGTGCAGGCACTCAGTACAGGCACTCAGTACAGGCACTCAGTACAGGCACTCAGTACAGGCACTCAGCACAGTGTGGAAGTCTGTAGTTCTTTTGTTTTTACCCAAGGTTAGTTATTCTATTTGTGGTTACAAGATATAATTGGAGTGAGCCATATTATTTTAATTGTGTGTGAGTATAAACACTCAGTGATCATAACTTAAGATATAAGAATATATTATTACACTTTTGTTTGTTAGTGTTTGTGTTCACCACTTGCGAGTCACTGGTGTGGGAAATTTTTACCCACCATATCTAATAATCATCTAAGAAATGTATAATTTCTATATCATATCTAAATCATATCAAAATCATATCTAAATCGTATCAAAATCATATTTGAATCATTAAAGATTCATTATAGCTTGATCCTGGATGACAATGGCACCATGAACACGTACGCAACAGGGGCCCTTTTGATGCCTACGTGACTTTGTACATGATTTCTCAAGGATCCAGAAGCTTCTAGAAGGACTTCTTAATTAAAAAACTATTGGAACATTGATTCAACATCCGGTAGGATTAAAAATCGAATCCTTAATAAGAATCAGTGGTACTTTCAAATACTACTTATAATCTTTAAATCTTATAACTAATTATATTATAATCACATCTTATTTCAATAATAAGTCTAGACTGTAAAAATAATCAATCAATATTGATAGAAGGCTACCGTGCTCAGAGAGCATGGTAGGGCGATGGGGGGAGTGAAGCGCCCACCAACGATGCCTCGCGGCACTCCGCGTTTGTTTACAAATGAGTGAACAAGTGACTGATCCTTAGCGAACATTACCAGCTCAAGGACACCTTATCTAACATTTTTATCGCCAGTGAATACTCTCTAGAACTGGGGGAGTACCTGGACAATATCTACAAGGAAAATCCGTGAACATTCACATAAAATAGAGTGTATAGTGGAGATCAGTGACACGGTTTCCTCCACCTTCATTCATAAACTTTTATCTCGAATCATTCTTCTGCAACTGCAGGATAATCACGTAGCAACGCTACTAGATCATCATACAGCAACGCTGTAGCAAAATATCGTGCCTAAACTCAACAAGAGAGTTAATCAGTCTGGCAAACTTGTCAGACAGGCACCCCGACTGGCAGAGAAGTATATTGAAGGTTATTTGGTATATGATTGGCCAATTGTATGCTTGTGTAGCTTTAATATCCTATAAATCTGTCTGTTGGTTAAAAAGCGAGGCTAAGCCTCACATATCGGTACGTTTATTAAAATTGTAGTGTAGCTGTGAATCTTATCCAAGCACTGAACCTCATGAGTGTCCATTCTGTCAGAAAAGAATTCAGCCTCAATAAGTAAAAACCTCACAAGTGTCCATAGTTTTGGAAAAGATTCAGTCAAGCTAACTGTATCATATAAATTGAATATGTCTGCATATATATTTGAATATATAAATTAAATTATCAATTGCTTGCTTAGTTATTTATAAGTTATCATATAAGTTCATTTAATTGAATATAATTTCTAGTACTAAGTTAATAGTATTAAGACTACATTTAAGGTCATTTATTATACTTTTACAATTTAATTTGTTGTTTATAGTATAAGTACATATTGGCTGTTAAGTTATGGTACTAGGTTAGACTATGTATGTTTAAATCTCTGATTTAAACAGAGCCAGTGTTCAGTCAGATAACTGAATTTATTAAATCTTATCCTTGTATAAAATACAAGCTGATGTGAGATCCCTGTCTACAGGTGGATTGGAACTTCTATCAACATAGTCATTCACCCCACCTGTCCCTTACAGCCCACAGTTTGTCATTAGGAAAAGAGGATTTAGGATTTACAACCCTAGCTAGAGATTTTAATTGAATTAATTTGCAGACAGTAATTTTTTAATTTAGTTCAGTACAAGTCCCTGGTAGTCTCCTCTTATATCAATCCCAGCAGGTTTTTCCCACATATATGGTCCTTCGAACCGGATAATAATGGTCCTTTGTACCTAGATATTTATGATCATTCGTTTACCGAATATTTCAATGCCAAATACATAAGAAACTTCTTGATTTTGCATTGGAATAATTCTTACATATTCTAGCCTAACCTAGCTATCAGCCAATATTTATCATAGCTATATATCTAAGTAAACAAATAGTTTGCAGTGGCTTAAGCCACCATATCCATTAACTAGTAAGCATTCATAACAAACTGATACTGTTTTGTGTTAAGAAACCACAGTAATTAAGTATATCAGTGTCAAAGACACAACTGCATCTTAATCATAAATATCAATTATCTACCTCATTGTGGTAACATTACATATATATTTAAGTGTATTATCTAGCATTATCTCTAATCTACTGATTTTCAGAGCAGCTCATTACATAATATTCATTAAAAAAGTGTTATCATCACTGTAAGAGCTTTCATTACAATCTAACTATAATCAACTGTATCAAACCCTATTACAGGTAAAACCAGTAGACATTCTACTGTATTTTATCTAACTATTATTATGGTAACAGATTTTGTAATAACTTTGCAAAAATAGTGCCATTTACTATTTTTAAAAAATTATTACAAGATTTACCAACTTGGTGCATTCGTGCATTCGGGTCACAAATCAAATTATTACAATACTTTTGATAATTGAACACCTGCTACAACCAGATTCCAGGGAGGAAATGAAGGACGATCTTTGGAATCATTACCTAAGTAGACAGGAAAGCTCATTTATCAAAATACATTAACATCAAACATATTTATCAGAAAAAAGAGAAAAATCTCGGAATCTCCGAAACTCGGAAAAGGTCAAAATGACTAACAGTATTCCACCTGCAGCTGAAACAGAAAAGAAGAGGACACAAAGTGTCTAAAAAATCACTTGAATCTACAGCCTACAGACCATTTAAATCAGGTGATAGACAAATGTCATCATCACTTGGCTACAATAGTCTACAATTGGGGATTAAGACCAATCTTAATCTCACAACACAATCTGAAAGGCTAACAACACATTGACAATGTCAATACAAATATTATCATCCATCTAAGATAACTATCTTAATCCAAGAATATAGTCTTGATCACCTAATCTCATGCTTTCACTGGAGTGAAAGCAGCCTCAGAAAATCTGAAATTAATCAAGCATCTCAAAGAGACTTACTTAATAGAAAAGGCAAAGCCGAGAAAAAAAGAAGAAAAAGCAAAATGCTTCATCACATCATGAATAATGTAGATACACATTATTACAGATACAATTGATCCTTTAAGGAAATCCTTGGAGGAGTACAAGTGTTACATGCTTGTATCACCTACTTGCATGTAATTACTTACCTACAAGTTTTACATACTTGTAACAACATCTTATCACAAAGCCAAATCTTTGATGGACTTCGAGCTTACGTACAAAGATTACGAAGCCGAGGAAAACTTAGATCTCAAGAAAAAATCCCCAAAAGTGAATCCACGGACAAAAGCAAAAATGTCCAAAATGGCAGTCAAAAATCAAGGCAACAAAACTCTTCTGCAAAGTGGAAACAGAATAATGTTGGCTCTTATGCTATATCCCCCACAGTTAACAGAACTGTAGGAAACCAAGCTCCTAAGACAGATAAGACAAAAGGAGCTACAAGTGCCCCAAAATGTTTATTCTGTCAAGAAGCACATACCATTTATCAATGCACAGTTTATGTAGGCCGTGCCAGTCGAATCGATCGACTGAAATCTCTGAACAGGTGCATCCGTTGTCTACGGAAGCACGATACAAGTGAGTGTAACACTCCATTGCAAAACTGCCAATATTGTCATAAAAGTGTACATCACACAGCACTCTGTGGTGATATTAACACTCAATCCAGATCACAGACTTCCAATAATCAACCTGCATCTCAGGCAAAGCCCAAAGATGATAATACCACAACAGCCGTACAATTCTGTACAGTAATGAGCAATGTCAACGACTTGGATACAGAAATTGTTACAGCAGCCATATTGCCTACTGCACAGCTAGAACTATGCAATCAAGGAATTTGTATTCCAACTAGAGGCTTTTTTGATCAAGGGTCACAGAAAACCTTTATCAGTAAAAAGATGGCAGAAGATTTACAACTTAAATCTTCAAAGCAAGTATCTACCTCCATATCAGGGTTTTTTACTAATTCTGGTCGTAGAACCTTTCCAGTAGTAAAACTCAATGTCTGTCTAGGTACATCCCAAAGGACAGTAGAAGCCATAGTAGTTGATAAAATTCCTACTGAAATGGAAGTGACTGGTCTGACAGCAACAATTAAATTCCTAAAAGAAAAAGGAATCCAATTAGCAGATCCTCTACTCGATTCTGACCTCATAGGGGATATCGGAATCCTGATTGGAGCTGACTACTATCATCGATTCATTCTGGGATCAGAAGAATCTATGGGTATGAATATACTCAAATCAGCAGGAGGCATATTGATGACAGGACCTATACTAGATCTTGAACCTTCAACTCCTGAAAAATCACATCATACAGAAACTGTAATAGTGGCATGACTAGGCAAAGAACAGTCACCACTTAAAATCCCCCACATGATTGATGATGGATTAGAATCTGTACCTCAATTGTGGGAACTTGATGCCATAGGAATAATTCCTGAACAACCCAGTCCTGATGATGTCTGTGCATATAATCAATACTTAGAAACTGTACAGTACTATGATGGACAGTACTGGGTAAGGCTACCATGGAAAATCAACCATAAAACCTTACCTACCAATTATCACATGGCTTATAGTCAATTTAAATCGCAACTAGCAAAGCTAAGAAAAAGGCCTGAGCATTTAAAACTCTATCATGAGATTATTGCTCAACAATTAAAGAATAAATTCATCGAAGTCGTGAAAGATGACAATAAGCAAATAGGCCATTTTTTACCACACATGGCTGTAATGAGAGAATCAAAAACGACTCCTTTACGGATAGTTTTTAATTGTAGCTCTAAATCTGGACCCCAAGGAACCAGTCTAAATGATTGTTTGCAAACAGGTCCAAGTCTAACTCAGAAATTGTATGACATACTGTTGAAGTTTAGACTTAACAAATATGCGTATTCAGCAGATATAAGTAAGGCCTTTCTAAGAGTTGGCTTACAAGAAGAAGATAGAGACTTCACTAAGTTTCTATGGGTAGAGAACCCAGAAGATGTCAATAGTCCTGTAGTGACTTTCAGATTCTCTTCAGTTCTTTTCGGCGCGACAAGCAGTCCATTTCTATTGCAAGCAACTCTAGATACTCATCTGAAGAAATCATCAAGTCCCTGTAAGACTGAAATCAGTCAAAATCTATATGTAGATAATTTTCAAGGGACAGTTAACAGTACTACTGAACTGTTACAATTATATCAAGAGGCCAACAAGGAGCTACAAGGTGCCAACATGCCACTACAATCTTGGGCCTCTAATAATGCAACATTGAATAATCAAATAGCAAGAGATTACCCTGAATATCACGTACCAGAATCTCAAAAGGTGTTAGGTATGGATTGGGATTTAATCTCGGACACAATATCGATCAAATCTGTGCCAGTAAATTACATCATCACTACAAAAAGGGATTTGCTTTCACAAGTTAGCAAAGTATTCGACCCACTTGGTCTACTAAATCCTTTGACTATCAAGTGGCGTCTATTAGTGCAAGAAGCATGGAAAGCTAAGGTTGGTTGGGATGATCCACTACCAATCCAGTTACAAAAAGCTTGGATGGAAGTAGCTCAAGAACAAACTTTAGTTGAAAAGATAATCTTTCCGAGACACATAGTCGAGGAAAATGAAGAAGTATCACTACATGTATTCGCAGACTCGTCAGCCAAAGCTTTTGGAGCTTGTGCTTACTTAGTGACTTCTAATCAATCATATCTTATCACCTCTAAGGCCAGAGTCGCTCCATTAAAAAAGAGGACTTTGCCTCAGATGGAACTAACAGCACTGCTAACTGGTACACGCTTAGCTGTGCATATTAAACAAGTCTTGTCTACCATGAACATCAAAGATGTCATTATATGGTCTGACAATGAAGCTGTCTTACAATGGGTACGAAACGACAACTGTCCAACTCCATATGTAAAAAATCGCGTCTCGGAAATTAAAGAAATTTCCGCAGGCTTTCAATTGTTGCATGTACCAACAAAGGATAATCCAGCTGATCTCTTATCAAGAGGTATGACATTTAAACAGTTTGCAAAGGCAGATATTTGGTTTCATGGGCCTCGATGGTTAGTGAATGGTAGTTGGCCTGAACAAAAGCCACACGTCATTACGACACAAACCATAACTACCACCAGGCAGCAAGCTCAAATATCAGTCTTGGATTGTACTCGTTACTCCTCGCTCATCAAATTAATCAATGTAACACAGAACGTGTTTCATTATCTCAGGAAAAAAGGTATAAAATACACTTTTCCAGATGCACTTCTCTATTGGGTAAGACAAGCCCAGAGAGAAACTTATGGGAATAACTATGAAAATCTTCCACATAAGTTAAAACACAATCTCGGTCTGTGGATAGACCAAGAAAATCACAACATTCTGCGTTGTGGAGGGAGACTTAAACACGCAGATATCAATCTAGATACCGTGCATCCATGGCTTTTACCAAAAAATCATTGGATCACAAGGTTGATTGTGTTGCATACACATCAACAAATCATCAAACATGGAGGAGTGTTAGACACACTCACACAAATCAGACAGCAGTACTGGATTCCTCAGGGAAGACAGTCAGTCAAATCAATCTTAAAGAATTGCATGATATGCCGAAGGTACGATGCAAGAACTTGCTCTTATCCAGGGCCACCACCCCTACCAAAGGAACGAGTGGTCCATCTACAACCTTTTGAAACGACAGGAGTAGATTATACAGGAGCAATATATCTAACAGGGACTGCAGATAAGCAACCTATCAAGGCATACATCTGTCTGTTCACCTGTGCTACCACCAGGGCAGTACATCTAGAGGTAACACCCGATATGACTGCTCAATCATTTATTCAAGCTTTCCGCAGATTCGCAGCACGCCGATCATGCCCTAAGCTGATGATTTCAGATAACGGAGCAAACTTGGTAGCTGGAGAAGCGTGTCTACGGGAAATCTGTTCCCATCCTGCAGTTACTTCCACACTGGAACAGCGTCATTGCAGATGGAAATTTATCCCTCCGAGAGCCCCATGGCACGGAGGATTTTATGAACGGTTAATAGGAACTGTAAAAAGATCCTTGAGAAAATCTCTACACCGTCAGAAAATCAATCTTCAAGAACTCCAGACAGTAATCACGGAAATAGAATCAAGGGTGAATAACCGGCCGTTGACTTACTTGTCTGAGGATCCTACTCAACATGAGCCATTAAGTCCTGCCCACCTAATGTATGGAAGACTTCTGACTCCAGTACCATCTCTAGTGGATGATGAGATCAGAGATCCCTCATATGTGGGTCAGAGCGAGTTGGTTCAAGGGTATAAGCATCTGTCCAGCATAATCCAAAAATGGAATGATGTTTGGACAAAAGAATATCTTACATCTCTACGAGAACATCACTATGGGGCCAATGTCCCCCATAATATAGCTAATCTCCAACCTGGCGATATTGTCTTGGTAGACAGTGATGGCCCTAGGGCTGACTGGCCATTAGGTAAAGTTGTCTCAGTCCATCCAGATAGTCAGGGGATTTTGAGAATAGTCAAAATCCTGTCTAAAGGAGCAACTTCCCTGAAGACATTGGACAAACTCATCCACATGGAATCAGTGAGCCAGCTGCAGTTAGATCCTGAGAGACCTCAAGACACTCTAACTCCACAAGACCCACAGACTCCTAACAGACACAATCGTCCACAACGGACAGCAGCAGAAAAGTGCAAGAAAAATCTGCACTTGTATTATCAATCCAATGGAGAGTAAATAAATACATATGGTTACTATTGTCCTAAGTATTGGACTCTGTGCCAGTTCTCTCCCTCTGGAAGATGTGGGAAATTTTTACCCACCATATCTAATAATCATCTAAGAAATGTATAATTTCTATATCATATCTAAATCATATCAAAATCATATCTAAATCGTATCAAAATCATATTTGAATCATTAAAGATTCATTATAGCTTGATCCTGGATGACAATGGCACCATGAACACGTACGCAACAGGGGCCCTTTTGATGCCTACGTGACTTTGTACATGATTTCTCAAGGATCCAGAAGCTTCTAGAAGGACTTCTTAATTAAAAAACTATTGGAACATTGATTCAACATCCGGTAGGATTAAAAATCGAATCCTTAATAAGAATCAGTGGTACTTTCAAATACTACTTATAATCTTTAAATCTTATATCTAATTATATTATAATCACATCTTATTTCAATAATAAGTCTAGACTGTAAAAATAATCAATCAATATTGATAGAAGGCTACCGTGCTCAGAGAGCATGGTAGGGCGATGGGGGGAGTGAAGCGCCCACCAACGATGCCTCGCGGCACTCCGCGTTTGTTTACAAATGAGTGAACAAGTGACTGATCCTTAGCGAACATTACCAGCTCAAGGACACCTTATCTAACATTTTTATCGCCAGTGAATACTCTCTAGAACTGGGGGAGTACCTGGACAATATCTACAAGGAAAATCCGTGAACATTCACATAAAATAGAGTGTATAGTGGAGATCAGTGACACGGTTTCCTCCACCTTCATTCATAAACTTTTATCTCGAATCATTCTTCTGCAACTGCAGGATAATCACGTAGCAACGCTACTAGATCATCATACAGCAACGCTGTAGCAAAATATCGTGCCTAAACTCAACAAGAGAGTTAATCAGTCTGGCAAACTTGTCAGACAGGCACCCCGACTGGCAGAGAAGTATATTGAAGGTTATTTGGTATATGATTGGCCAATTGTATGCTTGTGTAGCTTTAATATCCTATAAATCTGTCTGTTGGTTAAAAAGCGAGGCTAAGCCTCACATATCGGTACGTTTATTAAAATTGTAGTGTAGCTGTGAATCTTATCCAAGCACTGAACCTCATGAGTGTCCATTCTGTCAGAAAAGAATTCAGCCTCAATAAGTAAAAACCTCACAAGTGTCCATAGTTTTGGAAAAGATTCAGTCAAGCTAACTGTATCATATAAATTGAATATGTCTGCATATATATTTGAATATATAAATTAAATTATCAATTGCTTGCTTAGTTATTTATAAGTTATCATATAAGTTCATTTAATTGAATATAATTTCTAGTACTAAGTTAATAGTATTAAGACTACATTTAAGGTCATTTATTATACTTTTACAATTTAATTTGTTGTTTATAGTATAAGTACATATTGGCTGTTAAGTTATGGTACTAGGTTAGACTATGTATGTTTAAATCTCTGATTTAAACAGAGCCAGTGTTCAGTCAGATAACTGAATTTATTAAATCTTATCCTTGTATAAAATACAAGCTGATGTGAGATCCCTGTCTACAGGTGGATTGGAACTTCTATCAACATAGTCATTCACCCCACCTGTCCCTTACAGCCCACAGTTTGTCATTAGGAAAAGAGGATTTAGGATTTACAACCCTAGCTAGAGATTTTAATTGAATTAATTTGCAGACAGTAATTTTTTAATTTAGTTCAGTACAAGTCCCTGGTAGTCTCCTCTTATATCAATCCCAGCAGGTTTTTCCCACAACTGGTGCCTGATTATCTCATCACAAGGATTATACGGATTACACCTCTTAGACAAAGTTGGCTCCTTATCTATATATATCCCCGTGTGCAGGTACGAGCTCAAGCTCACCTCAAGAGTGGGTTGGTAACACTATGGGAGCCTGTGTCCGGGAGTTAGTCCCACATTATAACACTATGGGAGCCTGTGTCCGGGAGTTAGTCCCACATTATAATTACCTCCATTAAGTGCCCATTAGACATTCATTTTCCCTTCCTGGGTAAGTTGTGAATTTGGTGTTGCCAAGTGGATGCTACTTGCCGTGCTACTCTCGTCACTCCCTGATGCTACTTGCCGTGCTACTCTCGTCACTCCCTGATGCTACTTGCCGTGCTACTCTCGTCACTCCCTGATGCTACTTGCCGTGCTACTCTCGTCACTCCCTGATGCTACTTGCCGTGCTACTCTCGTCACTCCCTGATGCTACTTGCCGTGCTACTCTCGTCACTCCCTTGGCTGTGTTATAAACGCTTCACGACTTGACGTATCATCCCTTGTGCCTAGGGCCAAGGTATTTAAAGTTGTTGAGTGAAGTGTTCAGTAATTAATAAGTTACCGTGGAGGAACCTGAAGTTGCTGTGTTGGTGGAGCAGCCAAATTTTGGTGAAATTAAAGACTTGAAGAAGTCTGGGTTGTTGTACATGGCTGAGAAATTTAATCTGACAATTTCCCAGAGAATGTTAAAGGCTCAGCTAGTAAGAGTCATTGTCACCCCCTTGGTGGAGGAGGAGAACCTTGACGAGGAGTGGTTAGAGCAAGAGTCGAGTGACCACATGGCAGTTAGGAAGTTAGAGATAGAATCTAAGCTAGAGTTGGCTAGATCAGAAGCAGTGGTGGGAAATGCAGAACTCCCGAAAACAGAGTTGGCGACTCACCAGCAGAAGCTGAAGGCTCAGAGGAACAAGAGGCGCAGAGCAAGGATTGAGACAACTGCTTAACCAGAGGAAGTTAGGAGGCAACTGCCTAACCAGAGGAAGTTAGGAGGCAACTGCCTAACTAGAGGAAGTTAGGAGGCAACTGCCTAACTAGAGGAAGTTAGGAGGCAACTGCCTAACTAGAGGAAGTTAGGAGGCAACTGCCTAACTAGAGGAAGTTAGGAGGCAGCTGCCTAACTAGAGGAAGTTAGGAGGCAGCTGCCTAACTAGAGGAAGACAGGAGGCAGCTGCCTAACTAGAGGAAGACAGGAGGCAGCTGCCTAACTAGAGGAAGACAGGAGGCAGCTGCCTAACTAGAGGAAGACAGGAGGCAGCTGCCTAACTAGAGGAAGACAGGAGGCAGCTGCCTAACTAGAGGAAGACAGGAGGCAGCTGCCTAACTAGAGGAAGTTAGGAGGCAACTGCCTAACTAGAGGAAGTTAGGAGGCAACTGCCTAACTAGAGGAAGACTGGAGGCAGCTGCCTAACTAGAGGAAGACAGGAGGCAGCTGCCTAACCAGAGGAAGACAGGAGGCAACTGCCTAACTAGAGGAAGTTAGGAGGCAACTGCCTAACTAGAGGAAGTTAGGAGGCAACTGCCTAACTAGAGGAAGTTAGGAGGCAACTGCCTAGAGGAAGACAGGAGGCAACTGCCTAACTAGAGGAAGACAGGAGGCAGCTGCCTAACCAGAGGAAGTTAGGAGGCAACTGCCTAACCAGAGGAAGTTAGGAGGCAACTGCCTAACTAGAGGAAGTTAGGAGGCAACTGCCTAACTAGAGGAAGTTAGGAGGCAACTGCCTAACTAGAGGAAGTTAGGAGGCAACTGCCTAACTAGAGGAAGACAGGAGGCAACTGCCTAACTAGAGGAAGACAGGAGGCAACTGCCTAACTAGAGGAAGACAGGAGGCAACTGCCTAACTAGAGGAAGTTAGGAGGCAACTGCCTAACTAGAGGAAGACAGGAGGCAACTGCCTAACTAGAGGAAGACAGGAGGCAACTGCCTAACCAGAGGAAGACAGGAGGCAGCTGCCTAACCAGAGGAAGTTAGGAGGCAACTGCCTAACCAGAGGAAGTTAGGAGGCAACTGCCTAACTAGAGGAAGTTAGGAGGCAACTGCCTAACTAGAGGAAGTTAGGAGGCAACTGCCTAACTAGAGGAAGACTGGAGGCAGCTGCCTAACTAGAGGAAGACAGGAGGCAGCTGCCTAACTAGAGGAAGACAGGAGGCAGCTGCCTAACCAGAGGAAGTTAGGAGGCAGCTGCCTAACTAGAGGAAGTTAGGAGGCAACTGCCTAACTAGAGGAAGACAGGAGGCAACTGCCTAACTAGAGGAAGACAGGAGGCAGCTGCCTAACCAGAGGAAGTTAGGAGGCAACTGCCTAACCAGAGGAAGTTAGGAGGCAACTGCCTAACCAGAGGAAGTTAGGAGGCAACTGCCTAACCAGAGGAAGTTAGGAGGCAACTGCCTAACTAGAGGAAGTTAGGAGGCAACTGCCTAACTAGAGGAAGTTAGGAGGCAACTGCCTAACTAGAGGAAGACAGGAGGCAACTGCCTAACTAGAGGAAGACAGGAGGCAACTGCCTAACTAGAGGAAGACAGGAGGCAACTGCCTAACTAGAGGAAGACAGGAGGCAACTGCCTAACTAGAGGAAGACAGGAGGCAACTGCCTAACTAGAGGAAGACAGGAGGCAACTGCCTAACTAGAGGAAGACAGGAGGCAACTGCCTAACTAGAGGAAGTTAGGAGGCAACTGCCTAACTAGAGGAAGTTAGGAGGCAACTGCCTAACTAGAGGAAGACAGGAGGCAACTGCCTAACTAGAGGAAGACAGGAGGCAACTGCCTAACTAGAGGAAGACAGGAGGCAGCTGCCTAACCAGAGGAAGTTAGGAGGCAACTGCCTAACTAGAGGAAGTTAGGAGGCAACTGCCTAACTAGAGGAAGTTAGGAGGCAACTGCCTAACTAGAGGAAGACAGGAGGCAACTGCCTAACCAGAGGAAGTTAGGAGGCAACTGCCTAACTAGAGGAAGACAGGAGGCAACTGCCTAACTAGAGGAAGTTAGGAGGCAACTGCCTAACTAGAGGAAGACAGGAGGCAACTGCCTAACCAGAGGAAGACAGGAGGCAACTGCCTAACCAGAGGAAGACAGGAGGCAACTGCCTAACCAGAGGAAGTTAGGAGGCAACTGCCTAACTAGAGGAAGTTAGGAGGCAACTGCCTAACTAGAGGAAGACAGGAGGCAACTGCCTAACCAGAGGAAGTTAGGAGGCAACTGCCTAACTAGAGGAAGTTAGGAGGCAACTGCCTAACTAGAGGAAGTTAGGAGGCAACTGCCTAACTAGAGGAAGTTAGGAGGCAACTGCCTAACTAGAGGAAGTTAGGAGGCAACTGCCTAACTAGAGGAAGACAGGAGGCAACTGCTTAACCAGAGGAAGTTAGGAGGCAACTGCCTAACTAGAGGAAGTTAGGAGGCAACTGCCTAACTAGAGGAAGACAGGAGGCAACTGCCTAACTAGAGGAAGACAGGAGGCAACTGCCTAACCAGAGGAAGTTAGGAGGCAACTGCCTAACCAGAGGAAGTTAGGAGGCAACTGCCTAACCAGAGGAAGTTAGGAGGCAACTGCCTAACTAGAGGAAGTTAGGAGGCAACTGCCTAACTAGAGGAAGTTAGGAGGCAACTGCCTAACTAGAGGAAGACAGGAGGCAACTGCTTAACCAGAGGAAGTTAGGAGGCAACTGCCTAACTAGAGGAAGTTAGGAGGCAACTGCCTAACCAGAGGAAGTTAGGAGGCAACTGCCTAACTAGAGGAAGCTAGGAGGCAACTGCCTAACTAGAGGAAGTTAGGAGGCAACTGCCTAACTAGAGGAAGTTAGGAGGCAACTGCCTAACTAGAGGAAGTTAGGAGGCAACTGCCTAACTAGAGGAAGTTAGGAGGCAACTGCCTAACTAGAGGAAGTTAGGAGGCAACTGCCTAACTAGAGGAAGTTAGGAGGCAACTGCCTAACTAGAGAAAGTTAGAAGGCAACTGCCTAACTAGAGGAAGTTAGGAGGCAACTGCCTAACCAGAGGAAGTTAGGAGGCAACTGCCTAACTAGAGGAAGTTAGGAGGCAACTGCCTAACTAGAGGAAGTTAGGAGGCAACTGCCTAACTAGAGGAAGTTAGGAGGCAACTGCCTAACTAGAGGAAGTTAGAAGGCAACTGCCTAACTAGAGGAAGTTAGGAGGCAACTGCCTAACTAGAGGAAGTTAGGAGGCAACTGCCTAACCAGAGGAAGTTAGGAGGCAACTGCCTAACTAGAGGAAGTTAGAAGGCAACTGCCTAACTAGAGGAAGTTAGGAGGCAACTGCCTAACCAGAGGAAGTTAGGAGGCAACTGCCTAACCAGAGGAAGTTAGGAGGCAACTGCCTAACCAGAGGAAGTTAGGAGGCAACTGCCTAACCAGAGGAAGTTAGAAGGCAACTGCCTAACTAGAGGAAGTTAGGAGGCAACTGCCTAACTAGAGGAAGTTAGGAGGCAACTGCCTAACTAGAGGAAGTTAGGAGGCAACTGCCTAACTAGAGGAAGTTAGGAGGCAACTGCCTAACTAGAGGAAGTTAGGAGGCAACTGCCTAACTAGAGGAAGTTAGGAGGCAACTGCCTAACCAGAGGAAGTTAGGAGGCAACTGCCTAACTAGAGGAAGTTAGGAGGCAACTGCCTAACTAGAGGAAGTTAGGAGGCAACTGCCTAACTAGAGGAAGTTAGGAGGCAACTGCCTAACTAGAGGAAGTTAGGAGGCAACTGCCTAACTAGAGGAAGTTAGGAGGCAACTGCCTAACTAGAGGAAGACAGGAGGCAACTGCCTAACTAGAGGAAGTTAGGAGGCAACTGCCTAACTAGAGGAAGCTAGGAGGCAACTGCCTAACTAGAGGAAGACAGGAGGCAACTGCCTAACTAGAGGAAGCTAGGAGGCAACTGCCTAACTAGAGGAAGTTAGGAGGCAACTGCCTAACTAGAGGAAGCTAGGAGGCAACTGCCTAACTAGAGGAAGACAGGAGGCAACTGCCTAACTAGAGGAAGCTAGGAGGCAACTGCCTAACTAGAGGAAGTTAGGAGGCAACTGCCTAACTAGAGGAAGTTAGGAGGCAACTGCCTAACTAGAGGAAGTTAGGAGGCAACTGCCTAACTAGAGGAAGTTAGGAGGCAACTGCCTAACTAGAGGAAGTTAGGAGGCAACTGCCTAACTAGAGGAAGTTAGGAGGCAACTGCCTAACTAGAGGAAGCTAGGAGGCAACTGCCTAACTAGAGGAAGACAGGAGGCAACTGCCTAACTAGAGGAAGCTAGGAGGCAACTGCCTAACTAGAGGAAGCTAGGAGGCAACTGCCTAACTAGAGGAAGTTAGGAGGCAACTGCCTAACTAGAGGAAGCTAGGAGGCAACTGCCTAACTAGAGGAAGACAGGAGGCAACTGCCTAACTAGAGGAAGACAGGAGGCAACTGCCTAACTAGAGGAAGTTAGGAGGCAACTGCCTAACTAGAGGAAGACAGGAGGCAACTGCCTAACTAGAGGAAGTTAGGAGGCAACTGCCTAACTAGAGGAAGACAGGAGGCAACTGCCTAACTAGAGGAAGACAGGAGGCAACTGCCTAACTAGAGGAAGTTAGGAGGCAACAAGCAGAGCAGCAAACTAAGCGGTAAGAAATTTAACAGAATATAGCAATAAGTAATAACATTAGAGTAACAGAGAACTGCACAGGGCAGGTGACACTAGTAACCCTACAGGTAGTACTCATAACCATTCAAAGTTTAGGAAATACGTAGAATAACCTACATTTAATGAGGCAGATCCTGAGATTTTTTCTCAGATTCCTCCAGGCTAGCCATTAGTAAGACTTCGTCTGTAGATCAGTGGGTTGCAATTATGCAAAGCCAGTTAAGAGGCACGGCTCAGGAAGTTGTTGCATAACTTCCTGATGCTAACACTTTTAATTTTAATTTTGTTAGAGCATCTTAAATGCTTATTAATTAAATCCTGAGGCACAAAGACAAAAATTTCGTGGATTAAAAAGGGCCCATGATCAGACTATATCTGACTTTACTTGGTTAAAAGTGAATTACTGTGAGAGATGGCTTAAATCACTTTCAGTTACAGAGTTTGAGACTCTTAAAAACCTGCTAATTACTGAAGAGGTATTATCTTGTCTCGCAGATAGATTATCAACCTATATGGCTGAACAAAAAGCTTACTATTGACATAAACTCGCCTTTCGACAAACTAACACACTTCGGAGCAATCTAGTTCACAATGCTCCTCCTGCTTCTAATGCTGCTGGTGTCTACTCTATTTCCTGTTCATCTTGTCCTCTCCAATACTTTGGCGAAACTGGCCGTACACTGAATGACAGACTTAAAGAACACAAGAGAAGTGTTAAGTCTGCAGACACTAACAATGCTCTCTTCTGCCATGTGAGGGATTCTAATCATCTCATTGATTGGTCTTCCTCCAAAATAATCTTTCCTGCCTCTACTCTACACAGACGCCGTCTTGTAGAATCGGCTCTTATTAACAATGTACCCAACATGAACTTGAGTCCTGGCTTTGTTGCTGTGGACTCTTCCCTTTCACAGTATATACTCAAATGCTCTAATCTTTCTAACAAACGTGACTTAACATAAGCTTTCCCCCTTCCATTTCTTTTTTTCTCTTTCCTTTTCTTTCTCTCTTCTCCCTTTTTCTGTTCATTGTCTTCTCCTACGCTCCCTTGCTATCCTCTTCTTTTTCCTATTACTATCTCCTTCGGTGGTTATAATAGGAGCTGCCTCGTATGGGCCAATAGGCCTGCTGCAGTTCTCATTATTACTACTATCCCCTACACTTTACTTTCCTCCTCAGCTCTCTCTTGCCTATTTATTGCCTGTCCCTACCTCCTCATCACAATCGACTTGAGAACGGTCCAGGACGGACTGAAACGTCGTCGTCCCTTCAATTTCTAGTGTGTGGTCTGGTCAACATAAACGAGCTCGTGAAGCTCGCTGATGAGCATGAATTACTCACAAAGGTATATTTTAGAGCACATTCTAATAATAATTCTAATAATAAAACTAATTATCAAGCTCATAAACCAAATTTTAACCAGACCAAACACAGTTATAATCCACCTTCTACTTACATAAACTCTCCTCTTGCTAAGCCAATGTTTGAGAACACACAGTCGGGGATGCAACCCCCAAGTAATGCAATAAGTCTTCCGTGAGTGTGACTGGATCAACCACTGGCAATAGATTTTGTACTAAGTGCAAGAGAAGTGGTCATGTCGTGAATTCGTGTTTCCAGCTGCACCCTAATTTAAGACCTACTGGTCTCATATTTAGTAGAAGTGTGCAGAATAGATTTACTAAGCATGTTACTGTAGATCCCAAATGAAAAGCAAATTATCACCCTTATATATAATCTGGGGAATTATTGTGTAAAAGTGGTAAATGGAAGCTAGTTGTTCTGTTACGAGACACTGACACTTCCCAAACTTTAATATTAAATAGTGTACTCTCTAATGTTGCAAAGAGAGAGACTGAGGAGTCTGTAGTTCTTCAGAGCGTTCCAGGTTGTCAAACAGTACCTCTGATAGACATCACTTGCCCATCCCAGGTGTGGATGCCATTTTGGGTAATGATGTGGCCATAAACAATGTTGGTGGGAAGGTTCATCCCATTTTGTTACCAGGATCAGTTAGAGTAGCCAGCCAGATGTAGAGGAAGGTGTTATCTACCCTACGTGTGCTGTGTCCAGTTCTGTGAGTAAACAGACTGTTGTAGAAGGTAGTGTTACCTACCCTACCTGTGCTGATTGTAGTTCTAGTAAGTTCCAGTTGTCAGTTCTGTCACTACTAAGGTAATTGTTCCAGAGACCAGTACCCCTTCAGAGATGAAGTGGGAGGTGGATGTTCAGGAGTCATGTGTGACCAACCTAGTTGTTGAGAGTAAGTCTGGTCCTGTGACCTCATTTTATTCTAACCAAGTGAACGGTTTGGAACAGGAAGTCCATGTACCATTGTCTTGCCCGCTCACTACACAAGTTGAGTCAGGAGTCCAGAGTAAGTCAGTTGTTACCGTGACTCCGCTTTATCCTACACGAGTGGATGGTTTGGGAAAGGATGTCAGGTTGAAAGATACTTGCCCGCTCAGTCCAGAGTTTGAATCAGTTGTTGAGAGAGTGTCAGTTGTAGAGGCCCCGCCTCGCCCTAGCCTAGAGGATGGTGAGGAGGCCAAACTACCTGTTACTTGCCCGCTTGCTTCAGATTTTGAGTCCTTGGATTTGTCTAAGTTAAGTAGAACTGACCCAGAGTTATCAGAGAAGAGTAAGGAGTCTGTGATGCAGATCCATTGTTGGAGAGTGAGTGGGGGATCAGAAAAATGATCAGCTTCTGACGAGTAGATGGAAGACCCTTGAGTGTCCCTCAAGGGGAGACTCAAGGGGACCCTTGTCTGTGAGGGGTCCTCATCCTCACAGACAAGGGTTGTCTGTGAGGATGTGACTCAGCTTTGTAGAATTATTGATTGTAAACAGACAGTACTGCAAGCATCTAAAGATTATGTCATGGAAGGACAATTTGGTAAAACTTGTGTGACTATAGTGGTAACATTTCTTGTAGGCCTAAATTGCAAAGTGTTGTGGGCCAGTTATTCTTATTCCAAGTGGATTCAGTGTTTATCATTCGGGTAATTTGAGTCAAGAGTGTTCTTAGGACTTTATTGCAATCTATTGTTGTACCACAGGAGTCATTCACCCTTATAGTGATGGACTGTGACATCTGTGTCGAGCACTGTTGCTGACCAGAGAGAGTTTACTCCGATGACTTGTACACCCAGATGTCTTGAGACAGTTGTGTGGAACTCTAGAGCAGCGTTTCTTATTTTACACCTAGTACGTCCCCTTACTGCAAGTGTAGTTAAGCAAATTTGTGTTAAGTTCAAGTGTTGTACTGACTTTCAGAGTCAAAGTGGCGTTGGAGGATTTTGTCCGACTTTGAAGCAAATGTTCAAGGTGCCAGAGGTGAGATCAAAGTTGGAGTGAGACATGGATATCCCACCTGGTTGGGTTGATGAGTATGCGAGGTTACAGTTTGTTCTTGGGTGGTTCCCAGGTAATCTGATTTTTAATCTTCAAGGTGATAAGACCCCCTAACACTGTTATTGGATTGTTTAATATCACCAGGAGGAGTTCACTGAGTGAAGCCGTAGTAAGTGTCGTCAAAGTTTCAGAGTGGTTCTATTACTTTCTTGTGAGGTCACGATGGTTATGAAGGAATGTTTTGTTATAAAGTTCATAGTCAGAGGGTGAGAGTTTGTTCTTGGAGTTGTGATTTGGATATTGTCCTTAGGAATAATCATGATTTCTCTCGCTGATCGTTCTAACAGTCATGAAGTGACTGACTTATTTGTTCACTCCTGATGGTCATCTGAGTCAGGTCAGACAGGTGTTCCTTGCACTTGTTCTTGTTGTCCATGTCTGTTGTGACAGATGTAAAAGGTCTCCTGAGGAGTTTAGTTGTGTTGTTGGTGGTTGTAAGAGTGAAGACGTGTCAGACGTGTTGTGCAGTTAACCCTGTTTGTTCTACTTTTAGTTCCTGTTGGTCGAGGGTGTAAGTTCCACAGAAGGTCCAGTGTGACGTGAGCCAGATGATCTTGCCAGGGTTTCACCAGATCACCCTCATTACCCAGGAACTGTTCCTAAACCATCTGTTACGACCCTGAGTTCCTCAATTGGAAACCAGAGGTCAAATTGAGCTAAATCAACTACCTTTTTAGTAGTGGGACGCATGGCGAGGTGCATTTGTTTGCATCTTCCCTGCCAGACGTAAGACTATTCTTGTTTCTCACAGAGCATTTAAAGACTGAGCTTGGGGTTGATTATTAAATAATAAAATAGGCACCAATTATGTTTACTAATACTTTCTAATCAAGTGTAAAGGAAATCTGAGTAAACTTGGGATAGGATTGCTGTACGATTAGTTGAGTAGTCTGCTGGCAGCGAGTGAGCTGGGGAAGGAGACTGGAGACGCTCTCTCTTCTCTGAGCTGGCGTTGTAGTGAAAAGAACTTCCTCCTCTACCTCTTGTCTCTCTATTTCTGTGTCTAATTACCGAGTTAAGTATACTGTATTGTGTCCTCATTGTCTGGCATAGGCGTGTTCTAATGTGTAGAATATTATACTTTGTATGAATTAGGTGTTCCTAGTGTTTATAGTCCTAGTTATTCTAAGGGAGTCCCAGTGGAACCACGTGGCCTCCCTACCCTAAGCTGACTCAAGCTTCAAGTTCTTCACTAGTAATACTTTACCCCAGCTTGTTCTCAGTGTAAACCTTGTATCCTGCTTATGTGGACCAAGGCTTTTAACGTAAGATAGTGTGGTAAAGTAATTATTATTATTGTTATTGGTGTGAATGTATATGGGGGGTTGTTAAGGGGTTAATAAATAAGTAAGTTAGTTAAAGGAGTATCCATTCTTCCTGTGTAGGAGATCTATGATCAACCTCTAGACTGACATTATCCTGTAGCCAATTAATATTCACTGTGGATATTTTTTATTTGGGGGCCCGGCCTTACTGATCTCCACTGCTAGAGATACATTCTTATTCTAACTACTGCCCCTACTTCCACTTAATACTAGATCCCCCATAGAACACATTTACCCGTATTTATAACACCATCCCACGTCCAGTCAACGAGGGGTCAAGCGAGCATCGAGGGAGTGAGGGGAGGGAAATAGGGTTTGTCCTATCCGTGCTCCGATAAAATCTCGAAATATACGGGGGGGGGGGGGGGGGGTAGGGGTTACAGCCATGGATTACTTATCATAGTCATCACGAAGTGCATATTGACCTGTAGGAAAGTTGAATACAGTAATTTAACAATGGAACTTTGACTTAAATAAAGAATAAACGTGGGCGCAGGTGGGGAAGCCAGAGCCACCAGACTCATGTGAACATGCGCACACAGTCGATATATATCAGTATAGAGAACAGTGATATGTAGAGCAGTGAAGTGGAACGTGTAACACAACACATAAATAAGTTGAAAGTGTAGGAGAATTGCACATGGAAAAACTAGAAATGTAAAATTGTGGGAGGAGGAGGCGGCATTACACTAGGCTGTGTTGACACCACAGCCACGAGGCTTCCCAGTGCATCCCTCAGTGATAATATACTGGCAATATATATATTGTAATACGGGAATGTGGATTTAGGAATTAGTAATAAAGTGAATACCATTGCAAGCCGGAAGTAAGCAGAAAATTCCTTAGGGTAATACAGGCAAATAATCAGTGTTATAAATCAAAGAACTGGCAACTGGTGGCATCCATCCCGCGACCTGGACAACAACAACAACAACAACAACAATGGTCAGCTGTATACCCCCACTGGGACCAGTTTCTCCAGGCGATAATTACCTTCATAAAGTTGAACAAATAAACATATTTATTATTATAAATATACTGTATACGTATAATATTATGTATACATATACATATAATATTATAAATATATTCATATAATATTATACATAGTAAAATTACTAAAGTCAACAAGGGATAAATGGACAATAAATCACAAATAGGGGACCAGACAACCTCTACTTGAATCACTTTGTTGCTTTGAATCACTTCGGAAGAGTGTTGTAGGGATTGTATGTAACATTTGTAACATAAGATTTCACCCGAGTTGTACAGGATTACCTACACACTATGCAGACAAGGTACCTACTGGATCTGTCACTATGATCTATGACACTATGATAACTACACATAAGGGGCATAACTGGCCGACCCCTCACAGTGTTCAAGAGAGAACTGGATAAGCACCTCCAAAGGATACCTGATCAACCAGGCTGTGACTCATACGTCAGGCTGCGAGCAGCCGCGTCTAACAGCCTGGTTGATCAGTCCAGCAACCAGGAGGCCTGGTCGATGACCGGGCCGCGGGGACACTAAGCCCCGGAAGCACCTCAAGGTAACCTCAAGGTATGATAGACGGATATGGGAAAACATCACCAAACTAATGAATGACATTCCTGAAGCACATAGGCTACCTTTTACACAAAAGCTACCAGAAATATATGCTGAATATGTAAAGACAGCAACGAACACTGAACACAATCCAGGGACTGAGAGTTTAGAGAGCCAAATTAGCAGTGTGGAAGGACATTGTGTCGAGGTACACGAAAATGAAGGCAATATTGAAGAGCAAACCTATGATATGAATAAGGAGAGAAAAAATGAGGAAGACTCGAACAAAAATGAGAAATATGAAAGCAGCAAGGAGAAAGAATGCAGAAACGAGAAAGTTAGAAGAAAAAACACATAGTGCCCAAAATCAGGGGTGGCCAAGGCATGCACAGGTACAAATAACCAGAATAAAATCAGATATAAATATTTGCAAATATTATGCAAAAGGACCGTGCAGATATGAGACCAGAGGCACGGAATGCAGAGTCACGCATCCCCGGACATGCCCAAACATGTTAGGGTCCGGCAGATGTTTTGGACCAGGATGTTGATATTTCCACCCTAAGCTATGTAAACTCTCAGTTAATGAGAGGAAATGCTACAATCTCCAATGCCCTGATTTCCACGTGAGAGGAACACAGCGCTGTGTGAGAGAGGAAGTCCAATATAATAGCCCGGGAAGTTTTTTAGAGTCAGGCAGAAACAGAGAGGAACAGACAGGCAGAAACGTGGCAGGAGTACGGATGGGGCGGGGGAAATGCCCAAGACTGGATTATAATTCCTCATCAAGCCCACACATACTACACCTCCCCCCCCCCCTACACAGAAACTACCATGCAGTAGGCTCAGGAATCTGTACAACAGTTGATTGACAGTTGAGACGTGGGACCAATGAGCCAGAACTCAACCCCTGCAAGGACAACTAGGTGAGTACTCCCCAGTATCACTACCAAAACTGGACAAACCATTGCCACAACAACACACCCTGGGTCAGGGTAGAGAGGAGGGAGAACTACCAAAACCTTCCAGAAGTGACACACAATATGGACATTCATTCATGTTTGCAAACATACAAGGCCTAAAGTCAAAATTATGAAATAAAGTTTAAGTGCATAAATGGCCTCCTATTAGAGTCAAACTCAATATTTGGGGCATTCACGGAAACTCAGACGAAAGATTACATGGATGGTGAAATTTGGATTCAAAATTATAATCTATATCGATCTGATAGAGAAACTAGGTCAAATGGAGGAGTAGGTCTGTATATTAAAGAAGACCTGGTATGCACAGAGCTACTAAACTCAACTAATGAGGTGGTAGAGGTACTTGGAATTAAGGTAGAAAATTTAAACCTAATTATTGTTCTAATATATAAACCGCCAGATACAACGGTTGAGGAATTCACAGAGCAATTGCACAAAATAGAGAACATCCTTGCAAGGTTCATACACTGAGGATGACAAAGAAATTAGTGAAATCCTAAAAATGCAGTATGAAGACATGTTTAGCACTCCGATACTCAGCATGAAAGTGGAAGATTCGGACAATTTCTTTATGAATGATACTCAAACACCTGTAAATATAACTGATATCAACACAAGCGTGGCAGATTTTGAAAGAGAAATTGACAATATGCCCATGCACTCAGCCCCGGGTCCAGACTAATGGAATTCAATATTTATAAAGAAATGCAAAGTGCCGGTAGCACAGGCACTCAGTATAGTGTGGAGGAAGAGCTTGGACACGCGGGAGATACCAGATGCGATTAAAGCAGCAGACATTGCCCCTCTACACAAGGGTGGTAGCAAAGCTTTGACAAAGAATTATTGACCAGTTGCGCTAACGTCCCACATAATAAAAGTATTTAAAAGAGTGATCAGGAGTCAGGTCACTAGATTCATGGAAACCAATGACCTCCACAATCCAGGCCAACATGGATTTAGAGCAGGAAGATCATGCCTCTCACAGCTACTTGACCACTATGACAAAATCACTGAGGCATTAGAGGAAAAACAGAATGCAGATGTTGTACACACAGATTTTGCAAAGGCATTCGAGAAATGTGACCATGGAGTGATTGCACACAAAATGAGGTCAATGGGTATAACTGGTAAAGTAGGACGCTGGATACTCAATTTCCTGTCTAACAGAACACAAAGAGTAACAGTCAATCAATTTTAATCGAATCCGAGCGCAGTTAAAAGCTCTGTACCTCAAGGTACAGTCCTTGCACCGCTACTGTTCCTTATTCTCATATCAGATATAGACAAAAACACAAGCCACAGCTTCGTGTCATCCTTTGCAGATGATACAAAAATCAGCATGAAAATTACCTCTGCTGAAGACATTGATAAACTACAAACAGATATTAACAAAGTTTTCGATTGAGCAGCAGAAAATAACATGATGTTTAACGGTGATAAATTCCAGGTACTCGGATACGGCAAAAAATGAGGATCTGAAACATAATACAGGGTACAAAACACAATCGAATCTGCCCACAGTAGGAAAACAGCATGTCAAGGATTTGGGAATAATGATGTCCGACGACCTAACGTTTAGGGAGCATAACCAAGCAAATATTGCGTCAGCCAGAAAAATGATAGGATGGATTACGAGAACCTTCAATTCCAGAGATCCCATCACAATGGTTGTACTCTTCAAATCACTTGTGTTGTCCCGTCTTGAGTACTGCTCAGTACTCACTTCCCCCTTCAGAGCAGGAGATATTGCTGAAATAGAGGGAATACAGAGAACATATACGGCATGCATAGACGCGATAAAGCACCTAAATTATTGGGATCGTCTCAAAGCTCTCATAATGTACTCACTAGAAAGGAGACGAGAGAGATACCAAATAATATACACATGGAAAATACTGGAGGGACAGGTCCCAAATCTGCACAGTAAAATAACAACGTACTAGAGTGAACGACATGGAAGAAAATGCAGAATAGAACCAGTGAAGAGCAGAGGTGCCATAGGCACAATCAGAGAACACTGTATGAACATCAGAGGTCCGCGGTTGTTCAACGTCCTACCATCGAGCATCAGAAATATTACAGGAACAACCGTGGACATCTTCAAGAGGAAACTAGATTGTTTCCTTCAAGGAGTGCTGGACCAACCGGGCTGTGGTGGGTATGTGGGTCTGCGGGCCGCTCCAAGCAGCAGCCTGGTGGATCAAACTCTCACAAGTCAAATCTGGCCCCGGGCCGGGCTTGGGGAGTAGAACAACTCCCAGAACCCCATCAACCAGGTATCAACCAGGTATCCTTGATAATCTAGCAAACCCAGCTCCAGATATTACCTTCGTTGGAGATTTCAATTTACCAAGTCCAAGATGGAGAACGGCAAACACAAATATCAAAGCAGGGAATGGCCCGGGAAATAACCAACCACAGGTCAGAGAACTTTTGAGATTCTGTGACAAATTCTCGCTCAATCAACAGATTACAGGACCAACTAGGAACGAAAACACACTAGACTTGTTATTCACAAACAATGATGAACTAACCAGAGACATTACAATCTCAGATACTTCATACTCAGACCATAAGCTCATTGAAGTGCGTACTAGCATAAATAACGGTAGTAGGTCTAAGAGACCCAACAAGCGAGAAGGAATATTCAATCAATTCAATTTCTACAATAAGAGGATCGACTGGGAAAAAATAAATATAGACCTTGCAACCATTCAATGGGAGACGGTCTTAAGCGACAAAACTCCCACACAGGGAATAGCTCAACTGACAGCTGAAGCTTACAAGGTCTGCTTGAAGCACGTGCCTGTGAGGAGGGGCAGAAAGAGGACCACTCTAGAAAGAGAACGCAGACGACTGCACAGGAGAAGGAAAAAATAACGGAAATGCTTAAGCAAAGACGACTATCACAAGAAAGGAAAAAGCTAAACAGGAAAATCTAAGAAATATAACAAACGTTGAAGCGATCATACGAATCTGAAGAAATGGAATTGGAACTGAAAGCTATACAACAAATAAAGAAAAATCCAAAGTATTTTTTCCCATATGCAAAATCAAAATCTAAAACCTCGACCAGTATTGGACCGTTAATTACACATGAAGGTACGTACACAGAGGACAACAAAGAGATTAGTGAAATTCTAAGAAGCCAGTATGAGGCTATGTTTAGCACACCAATAAACAACATGAAAGTTGATGACCCAGACAGCTTCTTTATGAATGACATTCAAGCTGCAGATAATATAACGGATATTACCACAAACTCGGAAGACTTTGAAAGAGAAATTGACAATATGCTCATGCACTCAGCTCCTGGGCCTGACTCATGGAATACAATATTCATAAAGAAGTGTAAAGTACCAGTAACACGAGCGCTCAGCGTAATATGGAGAAAGAGCCTGGATACAGGGGAGATACCAGCAGCACTTAAATCTGCAGATATAGCTCCTCTGCACAAGGGGGGCAGTAAAGCCTTGGCAAAATATTATAGACCAGTTGCACTAACATCTCACACAATATAAGTTTTCGAGGGTGAGATTAGGAATAAAATTTCTAGTTTTATGGAAAACAATGAATTGCACAACCCAGGACAACATGGATTTAGAGCGGGAAGATCCTGTCTGTCACAGTTACTCAACCACTATGACAAAATCACAGAAGCTTTAGAAGAAAAGCAAAATGCAGGTGTTGTTTACAAAGACTTTGCAAAGGCATTCGACAAATGTGACCATGGAGTGATTGCACACAAAATGAGGTCAATGGGAATAACTGGTAAAGTAGGACGCTGGATACTCAATTTCCTGTCGAACAGAACACAGAGAAACAATCAATCAAATAAAATCGAGTCCAAGCGCAGTTAAAAGTTATGTTTTTTAAGTTTAAAATAAAAAGTTTAAAATAACCAAGCAAATATTGCGTCCAGAAATATTGCAGCCAGAAAAATTGTAGGATGGATTACAAGAACTTTCAAATCCAGAGATCCCATCACAATGGTTGTACTCTTCAAGTCACTTGTGTTGTCCCGTCTTGAGTACTGCTCAGTACTCACTTCCCCCTTCAGAGCAGGAGAGATTGCTGAAATTGAGGGAATACAGAGAACATATACGGCACGCATAGACACGATAAAGCCCCTAAATTATTGGGATCGTCTCAAAGCTCTCCAAATGTATTTACTAGAAAGGAGACGAGAGAGATATCAAATATTATACACATGGAAAATACTGGAGGGACAGGTCCCAGATCTACACAGGAAAATAACAACATACTGGAGTGAACGACATGGAAGAAAATGCAGAATAGAACCAGTGAAGAGCAGAGGTGCCATAGGCACAATCAGAGAACACTGTATAAACATCAGAGGTCCGCGGTTGTTCAACGTCCTCCCAGCGAGCATCAGAAATATTGCGGGAACAACCGTGGACATCTTCTAGAGAAAAGTAGATTGTTTTCTAAAAGAAGTGCCGGACCAACCGGGCTGTGGTGGGTATGTGGGCCTGCGGGCCGCTCCAAGCAACAGCCTGGTGGACCAAACTCTCACAAGTCAAGCCTGGCCTCGGGCCGGGCTTGGGGAGTAGAACAACTCCCAGAACCCCATCAACCAGGTATCACAACCACCACCACCACAGCAACAGCAACCACCACCTCCAAAGCAACCACCACCACCACGAACCACCACCACCACCACCACAGCAACAACAACAACCACCACCATCACTACCACAACCACCACCATCACTACCACAACCACCACCATCACTACCACAACCACCCCCACTACTACCACAACTACCACAACCACCACTACCACCACAGCAACCACCACCATCACCACCACCACCACTACCACCACAGCAACCACCACCACTACCACCACCACCACCACAACTACCACCACCACAACTACCACCACAACCACCACAACTACCACCACCACCACCACCACAACTACCACCCCCACTACTACCACCACCACAACTACCACCACCACCACCACAACTACCACAACAACAACCACCCCCACCACCCCCACTACTACCACCACCACAACCACCACTACTACCACCACCACAACTACCACCACCACAACTACCACCACCACCCCCACTACTACCACCACCACAACCACCACCACCACCACAACCACCACCACCACAACCACCACCACCACCACCACAACCACCACACCCACCACAACCACCACCCCCACTACTACCACCACCACAACTAACACCACCACCACCACCACAACTACCACAACCACCACCACCACCACCACCACCAAGTAACCCTTGTTATCCTCATCTCTCCAGTTTGTTGTTACAACTTGAGTTAGATGTCCGTAAAGGTATTCAACTCTAACCTAAAATATCTCGAGGTAAACATCTCCCCGTTGCTCGGGCAGCTCCTCGCTGTCACTCACTCAGCGCCAGGTCTCAGAGTGTGAGGGAGGGCAGAGTGTGAGGGAGGGCAGAGTGTGAGGGAGGGCAGAGTGTGAGGGAGGGCAGAGTATGAGGGAGGGCAGAGTGTGAAGGAGGCAGTGTGAGGGAGGCAGTGTGAGGGAGGGCAGAGTGTGAGGGAGGCAGTGTGAGGGAGGCAGTGTGAGGGAGGCAGTGTGAGGGAGGCAGAGAGGGAGACAGAGTGGGTGAAAGGAAGGGGAGGGAGAATGAGTGGGAGTAAGGAAGGGCAGGGAGGGAGAGAGGCAGGGAGGGAGGGAGAGAGGCAGGGAGGGAGGGAGAGAGGCAGGGAGGGAGGGAGAGAGGCAGGGAGGGAGGGAGAGAGAGGCAGGAGAGGGCTGGTGTCCTAGGGGGGTGGGGGGGGGAGCACCCCAGTAACTGCCCAATAACCTAGCTCCCACCGTTTTAACCGCCATACAGAAGTAAACATTCACATTGGTGCCGAGGATAACCAGCAGAGAAAGGTTCATATCCAGGCAGCAGCAGCGACAAGCGTCCGTAACGACCATTGTGCAGACAGGGAGGGAGGGAGGGTCAGACACCATTAATACAGACATTTACAGGGTTGTATTTGATATTTAGGGATTTTAGTTGATACAGTTTTAGAGAAGAGGTGATGCTCAAGGCGACTTATACTGTGAACCTTTGGTTAATGTTCCAGTATTATTTCATCAGTATTACTGAATCATGTTTAAATACACATCTACACACACTCTTCAGTAACACATCTCTCAAAAAAATACTCAAAAAAATAAAAAAAACACATTTCACAAAAACACATATTTAATAAAAAAAAACTCAAAACACAAATATATAAAAATGCATGTCCCAAAAAGCACCTCATAAACATCACCTACCTGTGAGGAAATAGATAACCAGCTATCTTACATGTGTGATGGAGAGTGCACACCGCCGTCTTGAGCCCCTGACTAGTGCACAGAGTGAGTGTACTCAGTCCAGGTGAGTTAACACCCGTAACCTTGCCATGTTGGGTGTGTGGTGACGGCTTGTGTCTTCACCTCCACGTTAATACCACCATCACCGTCCTCCGTATTGGCACTCACATAGTACACCAAGATGTAATATGGCGCACGGTAGTAACTCCAAGGTCAGGAGGGAGGGTCAGCCAGGCTGGTGTCAGGAGGGAGGGTCAGCCAGGCTGGTGTCAGGGAGGGAGGGTCAGCCAGGCTGGTGTCAGGGAGGGAGGGTCAGCCAGGCTGGTGTCAGGGAGGGAGGGGTCAGCCAGGCTGGTGTCAGGAGGGGTAAGCCTCCCTCAACGACTGTGTAACAGGCCTTGCCTAGTATGGTAACCGTGACGTCACAGCACCCTGAGGGAGCTGCCCCATTGGAGAACATAATAATAAAGGTAACTACAGAAGGCCTATTGGCCCATACGAGGCAGCTCCTATCTATAACCACCCAATCCCACTCATATACAGGTCCAACCCACGCTTGAAACAATCGAGGGACCCCACCTCCACCACGTTATGCGGAAATTGGTTCCACACATCAACAACCCTGTTACCGAACCAGTATTTACCCAGGTGTTTCCTAAATCTAAACTTATCCAATTTATACCCATTGTTTCGTGTTCTGCCTTGTGTTGATACCTTTAATACCCTATTAATATGCCTTTGATATGCCCATTCATCCACTTGTAAACCTCTATCATGTCACGTCTAGGTCTTCGCCTTTATAGAGAATGTAATTTAAGCTTTGTCCATCTTTCTTCATATGACATTACTAATTTGAGGGATTAACTCTGTCAAGGCATCAGTGCCTGGAACGTGTTTGGTTCATCTCGAGGAACAGCGAGGCAGAGTGAGGCAAGCCAGTGTAGGCCGCCTCGCGCAGCCCTCAAGTCACTGTGAATCCTGACGCCTGCCTGTGAGGATGTGCACTCCTTGAGCTGACGGCACACGGCCAACGAAACTGTTTACAAGACATTATATTAAACAGTCGCCTAGCGCCCAGAATCCGATACTGCGGTTGGGGGATTTGATTTGATACTTGAGTGATAACAAACTGGGATTAAGGTGTGTGCTCGCCAGGTGATCACCCAGCAGAGGTAATGCAGTCTTAAGATCCGTGTTTATCTCCACCATCTGTCGACATCCGTTAGTTTATTATTGTTCAATTTATTCTACATTGGTCAAGCATCGTTTCCAGTGTGCGGTAAATTGATCTAAGTGAGATAAATCCACAAATATGTCGAAAAACAGGTAAGTGTTTGCCGCTGAAACACCTTGCCCCACCCTGTGTGTTACACCCCGTGCAGTGACACCCAGTGTAGCACACACGTGTATCACCTTTGTGTACGCCCTCACCCGCCACCGAGCTGTGATACGTCGCACCTGTCACTTGGTGCCACACCATGTGCACCCAGTGTTAACCCCGCGTGTCTCGCATGCAACAACGTGTGGTACAAGTGCTTGAGCCCTTCACACCTGCCACCTGTGGGTATTACTCGCATGTATCATGTGTGGTCGGACCTCGAGTACCTACACCTTCTACCCGGAGAATCTGATTATTACTCCCTTGATTACCATGTGTGGAGATTGCTGGAGGACCTGCTTGATGGGGTTCTGGGAGTTCTTCTACTCCTCAAGCCCAGCCCGAGGCCAGGCTTGACTTGTGAGAGCTTGGTCCACCAGGCTGTTGCTTGGAGCGGCCCGCAGACCCACATACCCACCACAGCCCGGTTGGTCCGGCACTTCTTTTAGAAAACAATCTGGTTTTCTCTTGAAGATGTCCACGGTTGTTCCCGCAATATTTCCTATACTCGCTATGAGGATGTTGAACAATCGTGGACCTCTGATGTTCATACAGTGTTCTCTGATTGTGCCTATGGCACCTCTGCTCTTCACTGGATCTATTCTGCATTTCCTTCCATATCGTTCACTCCAGTACGTTGTTATTTTACTGTGTAGCTTTGGGATCTGGCCCTTCAGTAATTTCCATGTGTATATTATTTGGTATCTCTCTCGTCTCCTTTCTAATGAGTACATTTTGAGAACTTCGAGACGATCCCAATAATTTAGGTGCTATATCGCGTCTATGTATACCGTATATGATGTTCTCTATACTCCTATTTCAGCAATCTCATGCTCTGAAGGGAGAAGTGAGTACTGAGCAGTACTGAAGACGGGACAGCACAAATAATTTGAAGAGTACAACCATTGTGATGGGATTCCTTGATTTGAAAGCTCTCGTAATCCATCGTAATATTTTTTTTAGGCTGACGCAATATTTGCTTGGTTATGCACCCTAAACGTTAGGTCGTTAGACATCATTATTCCCAAATCCTTGACATGTTGCCTTCCTACTATGGTCAGATTTGATTGTGTTTTGTGCCCTGTATTATGTTTAAGGTTCTCATTTTTACCATACCTGAGTACCTGGAATTTATCACTGTTAAACATCATGTTATTTTCTGCTGTTGTCGAAAACTTTACTTGAGTAAAGGAAGAAATGTATATGTTTATATCTCAGAATGTTCGGTAATACGTTTATTGCTTGTGATGTGTGTCTATGTATGTATTAACACGATGTACTGAACGGGGTGAGAATAGCTGGAGCTACCTCATCCCTTTGTGTGTATTTTACCTCAATAAACTTATTTCAATTTCAATTTCGAAAACTTTATTATTATCTGCTTGTAGTATTTAAGTGTCTCTAGCAGAAGTAATTTTTTATACTAATTTTTGTGTCATCTGCAAAGGATGACACGAAGCTGTGACTTCTATCTTTGTCTATATCTGGTATGAGAATAAGGAACAGCAGTGGTGCAAGGACTGTACCTTGAGGTACAGAAATTTTAACTGCGCTTGGACTCGCTTTTATTTGATTGACTGTTACTCTGTGTGTTCTGTTCGACAGGAAATTGAGTATCCAGCTTCCTACTTTACCAGTTATTCCCATTGACCTCATTTTGTGTGCTATCACTCCATGGTCACATTTGTCGAATGCCTTTGCAAAGTCTGTGTATACAACATCTGCATTTTGCTTTTCTTCTAAAGCTTCTGTGATTTTGTCATAGTGGTTGAGTTACTGTGACAGACAGGATCTTCCCACTCTAAATCCATGTTGTCCTGGGTTGTGTAGCTCATTATTTTCCATAAAACTAGAAATTTGATTCCTAATCACTCTTTCAAAAACTTTTATTATGTGTGATGTTAGTGTAACTGGTCTATAATTTTTTGTCAAAGCATTCTACCCCCCTTGTGCAGAGGAGCTATATCTGCAGATTTAAGTGCTGGTGGTATCTCCCTTGTATCCCCTGTAGTATTCATCGAAGCATCTACAGAGGTCAACATTATCATGTGATTATCAAGTTATCAAGTGATTACTTTGTGTTGTGAATATTACTGTGTTGTACTGTGGTGTATTTATCGTAGTGGGTTTATTGTGTTGTCAATTGTAGTGAACAAGTGATGTCTTGTTACGGGTTTGTCTGTGTGATAAACAAGAATTACCATTAATTAGTATTAATTATCGAAGGGTCATTTAACGTAATTTATCTTATAATGTAATAACAATCTTGATAACTGTCTGTAACAAATCTGTCTGTGAGACAGATTTGTAAGGTAATTATTCACTGATTGTTGAATGTCTTGGTGAGAGAATAATTTGATTAAAGAGTTACAGGTTGTTAGGTCAACTGTCTGTGTTACATATGGTGTTTAAGGTTCTTTGATAACTTTAGATGGCAGTAATTAACGTAACTAATTAAGTATTTGTATAATTGTTTGATTGTTCTTGTCTGTGCGACAGAAACATTAACGTAATTAAATTGATTTATTGCAGACTGTCTTTGTGACAAGTCTGGCATTATTTTGATTGTTATTATTTATTAGCATTGCAAGTGTTGATTGTAATTGAGTGTTCACCGTTGTTCAGTCAGTTCATTGTTGTTCCTCTTGCCCAAGCAAGAGTGTCCGAGACGTGTTAGTGTTTACCAGTCAAGAGCTGTGGGATTGGTTCCTGGTGCGCTGGTCAGTCACTAGCCGCCAAATGCCACTCACAATATTAACATAACGCTCACTTGATTATTGCTCTATATTAGTCAGTCAGTTTGTTGAATGTTTTGTTGTAAAAGTTTCTTTACGTCATACCTTAGAAGAGTACTCCTGCCCGCCTATCATATATCTGCTAGCCTTATCTTGTGATTTTGACCGGTGTTGGCTCTTGGGATCCAACCTAGTCATTGTAATAGTCTAAGCTGTGTTAGAAGCTTATACATCTTGTATTAGATGCCATATATGGACAATGGCTGTGGAGTGGTACTTAGACCTGGGTGTCCACGAGGTCTTCCCAGGGGACTGACACACCAAGCATGGCTGCCAAGCTTAACTGTGATAGTCTGGTACTAATTCTCTCCACGATTTACTTTCACTTAGAAGAGTGTCTGAGCCCTCTCGGTAGTTACTTAATTATTAGTTAAGAGTTTATAAAAAGTATGTGGATTACCGGCCTGGGTATTGAATTCATATTATGGTATATATAGAGCTGGCAGCGCTGCTCAGTGTCACCTTAGGTCGACCTGAAGCGCTCGTCGCCTGAGGGCGAGAGAATTCCATAAATTAGAATAATTAATGTAGTAATCAATATTATATTTAATAATTGATCTAGTTCAAGTGCCTATGTATGTTAACATCAGTTTGAATTAAGAATCCAGTCACCTTACGTGACCACATACATGTGTGAATTGTGGTAATCCTGGTTGAAGATTAGCCAGGTGAGCCTCCCAGTGGGGAGAGTAGTCTTAGTTCAGTGTGGTCTGGGCAGCAAGAGGAGAAGGGAGTGCTCTTCCTGGGGTCAACGTCACAACATCTGGCCAAGAACGTTGCACAGGTTAAAGGTAAATAAGAACATAAGAACATAAGAACAAAGGCAACTGCAGAAGGCCTATTGGCCCATACGAGGCAGCTCCTATTTATAACCACCCAATCCCACTCACACGTCCAACCCATGCCCGAAACAATCGAGGGACCCCACCTCCACAATGCTACGCGGCAACTGGTTCCACAAATCAACAAATGTTTGTAAGTTTTAAGTCCCAGACATTACAAAAAGCCTTATTGCCTCAGTATACAAATATTTTCAGTTAGGGAGTGTGCATTTGTTCATTTATAACTAATTGTGTTTAATAAATTGCATTGAATTAGAAGCCTTTAATTTAGTGTTTCCTCAGTGATATTTTTTTTTGTATTTATTGAATCCGTGTTCCGTGGCATTTTGAGGGAGCTCCGTGTGAGTTCTGCAAGCAACCCTTGTGGTGATCTAATATATTGTAAGCCCTTCTCTCATTACTTAAGCCACATTTAACCTAACTTCATCCCTCACTTCCATTAACTGGGGACCAATCACTGGATGTGTTGCAAGTGATTGGTCCCTTCCCGCAGTCAATTGGCCTGGGTGAGGGCCCAGAGTGAGGGGCCCGGGTGAGGGGGCCTGGGTGAGGGGGCCTGGGTGAGGGGCCTGGGTGAGGGGCCTGGGTGAGGGGCCTAGGTGAGGGGCCTGGGTGAGGGGCCTGGGTGAGGGGGCCTGGGTGAGGGGCCTGGGTGAGGGGCCTGGGTGAGGGGCCTGGGTGAGGGGCCTGGGTGAGGGGCCTGGGTGAGGGCCTGGGTGAGGGGCCCGGGTGAGGGGCCCGGGTGAGGGGCCCGGGTGAGGGGCCCGGGTGAGGGGCCCGGGTGAGGGGCCCAGGTGAGGGGCCTGGGTGAGGGGCCCGGGTGAGGGCCTGGGTGAGGGCCTGGGTTAGGGGCCTGGGTGAAGGCCTGGGTGAGGGCCTGGGTGAGGGCCTGGGTGAGGGGCCTGGGTGAGGGGCCAGGGTGAGGGCCTGGGTGAGGGGCCTGGGTGAGGGCCTGGGTGAGGGGCCCGGGTGAGGGGCCTGGGTGAGGGGCCCGGGTGAGGGGCCCGGGTGAGGGCTTGGGTGAGGGGCCCGGGTGAGGGCTTGGGTGAGGGCTTGGGTGAGGGGCCCGGGTGATGGCTAAGGTGAGGGGCCCGGGTGAGGGCTTGGGTGAGGGGCCCGGGTGAGGGGGGCCTGGGTGAGGGGCCTGGGTGAGGGGCCTGGGTGGAGGGCCTGGGTGAGGGGCCTGGGTGAGGGGCCTGGGTGAGGGGCCTGGGTGAGGGGCCTGGGTGAGGGCCTGGGTGAGGGCCTGGGTGAGGGCCTGGGTGAGGGGCCCGGGTGAGGGGCCCGGGTGAGGGGCCCGGGTGAGGGGCCCGGGTGAGGGGCCCGGGTGAGGGGCCCGGGTGAGGGGCCCGGGTGAGGGGCCTGGGTGAGGGGCCTGGGTGAGGGGCCTGGGTGAGGGGCCTGGGTGAGGGCCTGGGTGAGGGCCTGGGTGAGGGGCCTGGGTGAGGGGCCTGGGTGAGGGGCCTGGGTGAGGGGCCTGGGTGAGGGGCCTGGGTGAGGGGCCTGGGTGAGGGGCCTGGGTGAGGGCCTGGGTGAGGGGCCTGGGTGAGGGGCCTGGGTGAGGGGCCTGGGTGAAGGGCCTGGGTGAGGGGCCTGGGTGGAGGGCCTGGGTGAGGGGCCTGGGTGAGGGGCCTGGGTGAGGGGCCTGGGTAAGGGCCTGGGTGAGGGCCTGGGTGAGGGGCCTGGGTGAGGGGCCTGGGTGAGGGCCTGTGTAACACTGTAAAAGTGTTTGGTTTAGTTTATTTAAAATATATATAGTACATGAGTAACATACAAGGATTGAGAAGGCGTCAGTTTGTCCACCGGAAAGTCACACCTCTAAGAGTTAATGACCCCAAGTGACCTGAGGTCAGATCATGTGAATTTCACCTTACTTCTACTAATCTCATAATTGGAGCCTGGTAGCCTTCAAACATGCCGACGTTTAAGGAGTGGCTTGGTAGAGAGCCCGAGGCTATCTACTTGTGGGCGGAGTTAGCTACTAGGTTCCCCAATATATACTCGGAGACCTATCGATTCATTAACCAGACAGAAGATCAGGCAGCAGAGCAGGACGACAACAGCCGAGACAGGCTGTCGGTCGGACGGGGGTGAAGCTGCCTGACAGCTGCAGACTCCCCCCCCCCCCTCTATCCAGCTATAGGCAAACACTTGGTGAGTTGAGCATTAAGGTGACTTGGTCGTGTTTTACAAGTGTTGTGTGATGATCAGGGGCAGTCAGTCGTAGTGTTCTCAGATTCTTGGAGGATGACTCACTTTACATTGTGACGGTAACGCGTTGGTGTTCGGCTGTTTAAGGCTAGGGGTATGGCCTCGTCACATAGTTATAAAAAAAAATAGAAAAACTGGAACTTCGTCTGTGGTAAGGTAAGGAGAAGACACACAAAACACAAGTAAACTTTAACAATGAAATTTTAATTACGTTAAATAAATCAAAACATGAAAAAATGGACAAACAAATTCGTATAATAAAATCAATCAAAATAATAAGAATAATTAAATGACACAATGAAAAGTTACGTTATGGCAAAATAACAAGAAGTGCAATACAAAAATTAAATGGGAGGTGTTGGAATATTGGCTTAAAGCCACCACTTCTCTCAGTACACGCTAGCGTCTAGCCGGGAGGAGTGGTGACAACGAGAGCACCGAATATTCTGAGGTCTGAGGTCGTGGCGACCCCAGACATCAAGTAGTATGGGGGGGGCGAGTGCAGGTGCAGCCAGACCGGCGACCAATCAGCGGAGCCGGTAGCGATCAACATGTAGTTTGGTGGTTTGAGTCCGAACAGGTGGCTGGCTGCATACGTTTTGCTCACCCTGGCAAGCCTTGCTGGTGTTGTTGTCGTTGTTGGACATGTCTTCCATAGTCGTTTTATATAATTTCGACGACGTAATTATGGAGGGAAGAGCAGGCTCAATCTCTTGAAGGAGATTATCGTCACAACATATATATATCTTGAACATTGCTTAAATTTTTGATACTTAGTATGTGAAATATAATTGAATTTATTATTTAAATGGCCTTTAACTGTGTCCCCTATGTTTGGAGTTGATACATGGTAATAACATCTTTTGAGAATATTGTGATGCAGACAAGTTCCATTCCTTGTCTTGTATGTAATGGTCTAGAATGGATGGTGGCAGCATTTCGTCTTCTACTATCTTCTCTTCTACTTCTACTATCTACTCTTCTACTTCTACCTATCTATTCCTCTCCCTCCACCCCTCTCTAAACTCTCACTTTCAACTAATGACCCTCCTCGCTCCTCCCACCTCTCTCCTCTCTCACCCCAAACCCTCACTAATTACTTCACTATTCATTTCTTTCCTTTCGTTTTCTCTTGTACGTTTGTGGCAGTGAAATGTATTCTAGAGTTCTCTCTAGAGTTGCGGGTAGCTGATCAAGTTACGGCGCCTTGTAGTCTTAGCACCTAGGTAGTCAAATACCTAGGTTACAAGGTGTTGAACGAGAGAGGTTGCCTTAGGATCTCTGGAGGTGCTCTAGAATAGTTAGCTAACTGGGGACAGGATAACGGACTAGAGAGAGCTGTTTCCCCCGGCCTCGTTAGTTAACTGGGGGGTGGAATAATGGACTATCTTGAGATTATCTTGAGATTATCTTGAGATGATTTCGGGGCTTTAGTGTCCCCGCGGCCCGGTCTTCGACCAGGCCTCCACCCCCAGGAAGCAGCCCATGACAGCTGACTAACACCCAGGTACCTATTTACTGCTAGGTAACAGGGGCATAGGGTGAAAGAAACTCTGCCCAATGTTTCTCGCCGGCGCCTGGGATCGAACCCAGGACCACAGGATCACAAGTCCCGCGTGCTGTCCGCTCGGCCGACCGGCTCCATACAGCAGTACCAATTTCTACCATCTAATTGGTCATTATGTCTGTATTTATGATGGTCCACATAGTTACAAATCTTATAATCTAAACAGGAGGATGGGTTGGAATTTTAATTATGCCCGGTAACCATTTCATTAAAAATAGTAAAGGATTTAAGAAAAAATGCCGACTTCTATTTTCAACATATTTTAAGCAACACAGAATGGTAGACACAAAGAATCCGTCTAAAGCCTAACAAACTGCATTTGTCAGAAGGTGAACTCAATATGACATTTGCAGAAAAAAAGTCTTCATTAAAATTGCACCCTTCACCATACAAAGTATGTGATGTCTATATATTGTCCGACTCTTCTTTGAATACTAAGCTCCAAAATGAACTTCTTGACCACTTGCTAAAAGACTATTGGACTTTCCTATAAAAAGTAAGTGATACAGATTCACTTTAATAGAAATATTATGCTATCTTTTGCATATGGTTACATCACTGCCATACTAATTAACATGCTACACTTGCTCAGCCACACCTATCAAAACAACCTTGCTCTTTAGTTTAATCTTCTTAAATGCACAAAAAGTAACTTTCAAACACAGAAAAAATTAACCCCCTAGCTGCCTCTGCTGATTTCAATAATGTATGAACATTTTTAGACAAGTATTGTCAATTATAAAGCAGAACTCCAATGTTCCATGGGAAAAAGCTTAGCTTGAGCATTAGTTATGTCTCTCCTAACTCAAACAATTAATTGTGTAACACTGTACTAGTGATATAATTTTGGACAAGATAGAGCTATTTCCCCCACCCCCCGTTACACCTGGGTGAGGGCCTGGGTGAGGGCCTGGGTGAGTGTCCTGGGTGAGGGCCCGGGTGAGGGCCCGGGTGAGGGGCCTGGGTGAGGGGCCTGGGTGAGGGGCCTGGGTGAGGGGCTTGGGTGAGGGGCTTGGGTGAGGGGGCCTGGGTGAGGGGGCCTGGGTGAGGGCTTGGGTGAGGGGCCCGGGTGAGGGGCCCGGGTGAGGGGCCCGGGTGAGGGGCCTGGGTGAGGGGCCTGGGTGAGGGCCTGGGTGAGGGGCCCGGGTGAGGGGCCTGGGTGAGGGGCCTGGGTGAGGGGCCTGGGTGAGGGCCTGGGTGAGGGCCTGGGTGAGGGGCCTGGGTGAGGGGCCTGGGTGAGGGGCCTGGGTGAGGGGCCTGGGTGAGGGGCCTGGGTGAGGGGCTTGGGTGAGGGCCTGGGTGAGGGGGCCTGGGTGAGGGCTTGGGTGAGGGGCCCGGGTGAGGGGCCCGGGTGAGGGGCCTGGGTGAGGGGTCTGGGTGAGGGCCTGGGTGAGGGGCCCGGGTGAAGGCCTGGGTGAGGGCCTGGGTGAGGGGCCTGGGTGAGGGGCCTGGGTGAGGGGCCTGGGTGAGGGGCCTGGGTGAGGGGCCTGGGTGAGGGGCTTGGGTGAGGGCCTGGGTGAGGGGGCCTGGGTGAGGGCTTGGGTGAGGGGCCTGGGTGAGGGGCCCGGGTGAAGGCCTGGGTGAGGGCCTGGGTGAGGGGCCTGGGTGAGGGGCCTGGGTGAGGGCCACCACCAGTAATATACCAGATAAATATACACACACAACACAGTGAGAGCTCTCAGTGTTGTGGCTCAAGAGCTGACAGCCCCCAGCGGCCGCCCACACAGCCCCCAGCGGCCGCCCACACAGCCCCCTGCGGCCGCCCACACAGCCCCCAGCGGCCGCCCACACAGCCCCCAGCGGCCGCCCACACAGCCCCCTGCGGCCGCCCACACAGCCCCCAGCGGCCGCCCACACAGCCCCCAGCGGCCGCCCACACAGCCCCCAGCGGCCGCCCACACAGCCCCCAGCGGCCGCCCACACAGCCCCCAGCGGCCGCCCGCACAGCCCCCAGCGGCCGCCCACACAGCCCCCAGCGGCCGCCCACACAGCCCCCAGCGGCCGCCCACACAGCCCCTAGCGGCCGCCCGCACAGCCCCCAGCGGCCGCCCGCACAGCCCCTAGCGGCCGCCCACACAGCCCCTAGCGGCCGCCCGCACAGCCCCTAGCGGCCGCCCACACAGCCCCTAGCGGCCGCCCGCACAGCCCCTAGCGGCCGCCCGCACAGCCCCTAGCGGCCGCCCACACAGCCCCCAGCGGCCGCCCACACAGCCCCCAGCGGCCGCCCGCACAGCCCCCAGCGGCCGCCCACACAGCCCCCAGCGGCCGCCCGCACAGCCCCCAGCGGCCGCCCACACAGCCCCCAGCGGCCGCCCGCACAGCCCCCAGCGGCCGCCCACACAGCCCCCAGCGGCCGCCCACACAGCCCCCAGCGGCCGCCCACACAGCCCCTCACTACTCAACTCTAACACCACTTCATTTTATGAGACAACTACCTAATTTACCTCGATTTTAACATTATTATTATTATTATTATTATTATTATTATTTTAATATTATTAATACTATAAGCTGAAGTTACGGGGGATATATTATTCTTATAGCCAGAGGAATGATTGTATTATTATATATCCTGAGGAGTCAATGTGAGTTGAGCATGTGTCTTCCTCTCACTTAGCACTACGGTCACACTTCTTGTTGGTGTCAATCATGGGCTTAACGTGAGACTTGCTAGAATGTTTTATGTATCATTTATACGCTCTGTGATTGACTACAATGCTCTACGTCTCACACTGTATACTGACAAAGAGCTGAAATCTCTTGAAACCTTGCAAAATGATGCTATGCGTCTCATCCTTGGGGCTCCAAAGTCCACGAGAATAGTTAATATGAGAGCAGAGTTAAAATTACCTACCATAAGTGAGAATTTTGTCTATTAGCACAGTTTTCGGCGTGAAGGCATTGAGTAGATCTAGACAACACATGAAGTTTCAAGCTAAACTTTCTAATTTGCTGCACTCACCTGATGTCTATAGAAGAAGAACGAAATCTGATTATGTATTTTGGTTCTACAAGGTAGCCAACTCCATCAAAATATTAAATATGTACCCAACTCAACTAATGATTAATCAGCCAATTACTCCATGGAATAACTGGGATCTATCAGTTGATTTTGTAAATGCGCCCAAGAAAGATAGTGTGCACACCACATTATTAAAACAGTTAACACTGAAAAGCATCACTGAAAGTACTCGGAGTATGGGTAACGATGTTTATCAGTGCTATACCGACGGCTCTGTAGAAGAAGGTGGACGATGTACCGGATGTGCATGTAACATATTTGAACAATCTCCTCTCGTACATACAGCAATGAAGCGCGTCAATGACAATGCCACTGAATTTTTAAAAGACAAAGGCAGTGGACTTATATACTGTGACTCGCAGAGTGCACTCCTGGCATTGAACGCACATAGTAGTGACACCCAGAAAATAGTCAGTGATATTCGAATGAATGTTTTAGATGCTAAAGAAAACATTTGAGATTAAATTCCTATGGATACCATCACATGTTGGCATCTCAAGGCATGACACTGTTGATATGCTTGCTAAGTCAGCCTGCAGAAAACCAGTGGTAGAAATTGATATGGGTGTTTCATTAGCAGTGACAAAGAGAATACTTAAACAAATATCTAATGAAGATCTCACCGACCTAACAAATTCTCAAAGACCTGAAAGTTGTAGCATTAAATATTATGATAGATATCGCGAGGAGACATTCACATATGGGACTAATAGAACAAGAACCCGGCAATGTGATGTTATAGTGGCCAGAATACGCCTGGGATATAGACGTATCTGGCAGCTTTCTCAAAACCCAAATGTCGAGTACACAATGTGTCAACTTTGTGAAAGAGAAAACATGCACTCTCTTGAACATTATATTGTAGAATGTCCCATACTGACTGACTTTCGCCCTCCTGGACTAAGGTATGCTGAACTCTGTAGTTACTATATGAGTACTGGAACACTTAATGATATATTAGACTTGTACCCAAGATTGACCATGTAATATATCAATCATACAATGTATGTATGTGATGTAACTATATAACCTGAGCTTGTAAAAGCACCTTCATCACCTTCAGTGATTAAGTGCTTAATTGCACACTAGTTTCTTTATCAGCAACCTCACCCTGTCAGAGTAAATGAGACAAATGTATGTGAATGCATGTGTGTGTGTGTATGTATATGTGTGTGTGTGTGTGTGTATGTATATGTATGGGTATAAAGTATATATGGAAGCTGATCAGAATTACATTTCACCTTTGTGAATGTACATTAATGACACTAAGTAAAAGACACATCTAATACTTTATGTAGGGCATTCGTAAATCTGTGTATCTATGTATTTACGTATGTAGGTTAGCTTAGCATTTTAAAAGCACCGAATCACCTTCTGTGGTTGAGTGTTCAATAAACCCTTGAACTATATGTTTAACACTTCTCTAACCCTGTCCATGGAGGACAGAAGAAAATGTATATATGCTGGTTAGCATTGTAAATGTGTGGCCACGTCTGTGGTAGAAAATAATAAAAAAAAAATAAATAAATAAGCACTACGGTGTGCTCCACAATTGTCAGTTGGCACCGTACACACTTCTCCAGCACGGTTACTGTGTACAGCATCAGGTGGCCAATGTCCCTGCTTGATGGGGTTCTGGGAAATCATCTACTCCCCAAGCCCAGCCCGAACCCAGGGTTGAATTGAGAGTTTGGTCCACTAGGCTGTTGCTTGGAGAGACCCGCAGGTTCACATACCAACCACAGCCCGGTTGCTCCGGCACTCCTTGGAGAAAATGATCTTGTTTTCTCTTGAAGATGTCCACGGTTGTTCCGGCAATATTTCTGATGCTCGCTGGGAGGACGTTGAATAACCACGGACCTCTGATGTTCATACAGTGTTCTCTGATTGTGCCTATGGCACCTCTGCTCTTCACTGGTTCTATTCTGCATTTTCATCCATATCGTTCACTCCAGCATGTTGTTATTTTACAGTGTAGATTTGGGACCTGTTCCTCCAGTATTTTCCATGTGTATATTATTTTATATCTCTCTCGTCTCCTTTGTAGTGAGCACATTTGGAGGGCTTTGAGACGATCCCAATAATTTAGGTGCTTTATTGCGTCTGTGTGTCTAAGTATGCCGTATGTGTTCTCTGTACTCCCTCTATTACAGAAATCTCTCCTGCTATTCCGACTATTTTAGCATACCCCTTTATTCTGCCAGTGTGATGTACAGTGTGAGTGGTGCTGGTGTGTTGATGTACAGTGTGAGTGGTGCTGGTGTGTTGATGTACAGTGTGAGTGGTGCTGGTGTGTTGATGTACAGTGTGAGTGGTGCTGGTGTGTTGATGTACAGTGTGAGTGGTGCTGGTGTGTTGATGTACAGTGTGAGTGGTGCCAGTGTGTTGATGTACAGTGTGAGTGGTGCCAGTGTGTTGATGTACAGTGTGAGTGGTGCCAGTGTGTTGATGTACAGTGTGAGTGGTGCCAGTGTGTTGATGAACAGTGTGAGTGGTGCTGGTGTGTTGATGTACAGTGCGAGTGGTGCCAGTGTGTTGATGTACAGTGTGAGTGGTGCCAGTGTGTTGATGTACAGTGCGAGTGGTGCCAGTGTGTTGATGTACAGTGCGAGTGGTGCCAGTGTGTTGATGTACAGTGTGAGTGGTGCCAGTGTGTTGATGTACAGTGTGAGTGGTGCCAGTGTGTTGATGTACAGTGTGAGTGGTGCTGGTGTGTTGATGTACAGTGCGAGTGGTGCCAGTGTGTTGATGTACAGTGTGAGTGGTGCTGGTGTGTTGATGTACAGTGTGAGTGGTGCTGGTGTGTTGATGTACAGTGTGAGTGGTGCTGGTGTGTTGATGTACAGTGTGAGTGGTGCTGGTGTGTTGATGTACAGTGTGAGTGGTGCCAGTGTGTTGATGTACAGTGTGAGTGGTGCCAGTGTGTTGATGTACAGTGTGAGTGGTGCTGGTGTGTTGATGTACAGTGTGAGTGGTGCTGGTGTGTTGATGTACAGTGTGAGTGGTGCTGGTGTGTTGATGTACAGTGTGAGTGGTGCTGGTGTGTTGATGTACAGTGTGAGTGGTGCCAGTGTGTTGATGTACAGTGTGAGTGGTGCCAGTGTGTTGATGTACAGTGCGAGTGGTGCCAGTGTGTTGATGTACAGTGTGAGTGGTGCTGGTGTGTTGATGTACAGTGTGAGTGGTGCTGGTGTGTTGATGTACAGTGTGAGTGGTGCTGGTGTGTTGATGTACAGTGTGAGTGGTGCCAGTGTGTTGATGTACAGTGTGAGTGGTGCTGGTGTGTTGATGTACAGTGTGAGTGGTGCTGGTGTGTTGATGTACAGTGTGAGTGGTGCTGGTGTGTTGATGTACAGTGTGAGTGGTGCAGTGTGTTGATGTACAGTGTGAGTGGTGCTGTGTTGATGTACAGTGTGAGTGGTGCAGTGTGTTGATGTACAGTGTGAGTGGTGCTGTGTTGATGTACAGTGAGTGGTGCCAGTGTGTTGATGTACAGTGTGAGTGGTGCCAGTGTGTTGATGTACAGTGTGAGTGGTGCTGGTGTGTTGATGTACAGTGTGAGTGGTGCTGGTGTGTTGATGTACAGTGTGAGTGGTGCCAGTGTGTTGATGTACAGTGTGAGTGGTGCTGGTGTGTTGATGTACAGTGTGAGTGGTGCAGTGTGTTGATGTACAGTGTGAGTGGTGCCAGTGTGTTGATGTACAGTGTGAGTGGTGCCAGTGTGTTGATGTACAGTGTGAGTGGTGCAGTGTGGTGATGTACAGTGTGAGTGGTGGCCGTGTGTTGATGTACAGTGTGAGTGGTGCTGGTGTGTTTGATGTACAGTGTGAGTGGTGCTGGTGTGTTGATGTAACAGTGTGAGTGGTGCCATGTGTGTTGATGTACAGTGTGAGTGGTGCCGAGTGTGTTGATGTACAGTGGAGTGGTGCCTAGTGTGTTGATGTACAGTGTGAGTGTGCTGGTGTGTTGATGTACAGTGTGAGTGTGCTGCAGTGTGTTGATTGTACAGTGTGAGTGGGGCATGTGTGTGATGTACAGTGCGAGTGGGTGCCAGTGTGTTGATGTACAGTGTGAGTGGTGCGGGTGTGATGTACAGTGAGGTGGTGCTGTGTGTTGGATGTACAGTGTGAGTGGTGCTGTGTGTGATGTACAGTGTGAGTGGTGCCTAGGTGTGTTGATGTACAGTGTGAGTGGTGCTAGGTGTGTTGATGTACAGTGTGAGTGGTGCATGGTGTGTTGATGTACAGTGTGAGTGGTGCCAGTGTGTTGATGTACAGTGTGAGTGGTGCCATGTGTGTTGATGTACAGTGTGAGTGGTGCATGTGTGTTGATGTACAGTGTGAGTGGTGCATGTGTGTTGATGTACAGTGTGAGTGGTGACTGGTGTGTTGATGTACAGGTGAGTGGTGCCAGTGTGGTGATGTACAGTGTGAGTGGTGCCAGGTGTGTTGATGTACAGTGTGAGTGGTGCCAGGTGTGTTGATGTACAGTGTGAGTGGTGCAGGGTGTGTTGATGTACAGTGTGAGTGGTGCTGGGTGTGTTGATGTACAGTGTGAGTGGTGCTGTGTGTTGATGTACAGTGTGAGTGGTGCCAGGGTGTGTTGATGTACAGGTGTGAGTAAGGGTGCAGGTGTGGTGGATGTACAGTGTGAGTGGTGCTGGTGTGTGTTGATGTACAGTGTGAGTGGTGCTGGTGTGTTGATGTACAGTGTGAGTGGTGCTGGTGTGTTGATGTACAGTGTGAGTGGTGCCAGTGTGTTGATGTACAGTGTGAGTGGTGCCAGTGTGTTGATGTACAGTGTGAGTGGTGCCAGTGTGTTGATGAACAGTGTGAGTGGTGCCAGTGTGTTGATGTACAGTGTGAGTGATGCTGGTGTGTTGATGTACAGTGTGAGTGATGCTGGTGTGTTGATGTACAGTGTGAGTGATGCTGGTGTGTTGATGTACAGTGTGAGTGGTGCCAGTGTGTTGATGTACAGTGTGAGTGGTGCTGGTGTGTTGATGTACAGTGTGAGTGGTGCCAGTGTGTTGATGTACAGTGTGAGTGGTGCCAGTGTGTTGATGTACAGTGTGAGTGGTGCCAGTGTGTTGATGTACAGTGTGAGTGGTGCCAGTGTGTTGATGTACAGTGTCAGTGGTGCTGGTGTGTTGATGTACAGTGTGAGTGGTGCCAGTGTGTTGATGTACAGTGTGAGTGGTGCCAGTGTGTTGATGTACAGTGTGAGTGGTGCCAGTGTGTTGATGTACAGTGTGAGTGGTGCCAGTGTGTGATGTACAGTGTGAGTGGTGCCAGTGGGTTGTGTACTTAGAGGTGTGTGCTGCCAGTGTGGTGTGTCCCAGCCTTAATCTGGTCATCGTTACATCAGTTTCTCTGATGTAACGTTACTCACATTTACGTTACTCACTGCCTTTATATCTGACATGTTTCCAAGTTTCTCACCTCTTTTTAATGGACCAATAGTACA
>NC_091162.1:28390611-28392138 GCF_040958095.1 Procambarus clarkii
CTACTATTCAAGGCCCGATTTGCCTAATAAGCCAAGTTTTCATGAATTAATTGATTTTCGACTACCTAACCTAACCTAACTTTTTCGGCTACCTAACCTAACCTAACCTATAAAGATAGGTTAGGTTAGGTTAGGTAGGGTTGGTTAGGTTCGTTCATATATCTACGTTAATTTTAACTCCAACAAAAAAAAATTGACCTCATACATAATGAAATGGTAGCTTATCATTTCATAAGAAAAAAATTAGAGAAATATATTAATTCAGGAAAACTTGGCTTATTAGGCAAATCGGGCCATGCATAGTAGGCTGAGAAGTGCATTCTGGCTACTAGGTACGACATATATATATTTATATATATATATTATATAAATATATAATATAAACACACACACACAAAGGTAACAACCACCACACTGGTTGGCTGGTCTGACTAGAACACACTCATTCAGCCACTCAAGGGCGGGGGGGGGGGGGTGTTAACGCAAGCGGCCGTCACTCATGACACTAGCAGTTCAACACTCACACATCATCATCATGAAATACACAACAGAATATAATGATACAATACACGTGTATATAATGACATTTCAATTTAGATATGCATAAATATATATATTATATATATACAACAGCAGGGAAAAATTGTAATAGTGGTACATTAACAATTACAGGTATGACCCTCTATGGTATGTTCTTCTACTTATACCCTGCTGAAGACATTGATAAACTACAACAGATATTAACAAAGTTTTCGATGGGCAGCAGGAAATAACATGATGTTTAACGGTGATAATTCCAGGTACTCAGATACGGCAAAAATGAGGATCTTAAACATAATACAGGGTACAAAACACAATCAAATCTGCCCACAGTAGGAAAGCAGCATGTCAAGGATTTGGAAATAATGATGTCCGACGATCTAACGTTTAGGGAGCATAACCAAGCAAGTATTGCGTCAGCCAGAAAAATGATAGGATGGATTACGAGAACCTTCAAGTCCAGAGATCCCATCACAATGGTTGTACTCTTCAAATCACTTGTGTTGTCCCGTCTTGAGTACTGCTCAGTACTCACTTCCCCCTTCAGAGCAGGAGAGATTGCTGAAATTGAGGGAATACAGAGAACATATACGGCACGCATAGACGAGATAAAGCACCTAAATTATTGGGATTATCTCAAAGCTCTGCAAATGTACTCACTAGAAAGGAGACGAGAGATATACCAAATAATATACACATGGAAAATACTGGAGGGACAGGTCCCAAATCTGCACAGGAAAATAACAACGTACTGGAGTGAACGACATGGAAGGAAATGCAGAATAGAACCAGTGAAGAGCAGAGGTGCCATAGGCACAATCAGAGAACACTGTATAAACATCAGAGGTCCGCGACTGTTCAACGTCCTCCCAGCGAGCATCAGAAATATTGCCGGAACAACCGTGGACATCTTCAAGAGGAAACTAGATTGTTTCCTCCAAGGAGTGCCGGACCAACCGGGCTGTGGTGGGTATGTGGGCCTGCAGG